>NC_053390.1:830747581-830964006 GCF_905171765.1 Bufo bufo
AAAATAAAGCACTTTAGGTAGGGCATTAATCCCAAAACGATAGGTGCAGGTGTCTGATGTCGGCTGACATTACAGACAAGCACCACGCAATACCTTGCAAGAGATAACGTAGATCTCAACTTACCCACAAGACAAGCAGTGGGTGTTAAGCCTATAGCCCCCTAATATTTGCCCTCCATATAGAGTTTTAAATGTATATGTTTTTTGTGGCTATATTTGTTATTTAAAAGAGAAATAAAAGTTATATTTTAACAAAAATTAGAGAAAAGGCCAGAAACAGGAATGATAGTCCCGTGACTATTGAAACCCTACGAATGAACACAGGCGCGCGATTTTTGAAATGCCGACAGGGCTGGCCGGAGGAGGAGATCCCGGCTGGCCCTGTCAATCAACACGACGAGGGGGCGGTTTTCTGCAGCAGCTACCAGCAAGTAGCCGCCCTACTTGCTGGTAGAGACCTAATTTACATATTATAAAACTTCGTTTTTGGAAGAAACTGCTGGATCAAAGTAAGTAACACCATTATATTTTCATATATCGCAATATAACTAATTTAACTAGCCCAAAAAAAAAAAATCACTTTAGTGGGGTGACAGAAGCCCTTTAACAGTTCGTCCACTAGACCTGCATGTTTGAAAGCAGACTGTAGATTAGGGCATTCAAAAGTCTGCTGTGGCAAGGTAATGAGCCCAGTGTGAAACCCCCGAGAAAACCCTTCCACCAGGAATGAACGGAACGGCTGAACCGGGTGAAACCGCAGTAGCCAGTCTAATAGCTCTACGTCCACCCGGCTCAGTCATGCCGTGGACTTCAAGGTGCACACCGTGACCGGATGTGCCCTGAAACACGTGGCATAGACATGTGCAATGAGCAGGACACTGGGTCAGCGGGAATGCTATTCAGTGGGTCAGTTTATATGTATATAAGTTTGTGACGCCAGTTGCAGCTTGCGCAGGTACTGTACCAGGGCCCTTTAAGATGTGATAGCTCACGTACCAGGTGAGGAATGCCAGAGGGGGATAATGTCTCTGTATAGCAGATATGGTAGTGTCAACGGTGTCTCCTACCTTGGTACGGCTGGACTCCTGTATCCTGGCTCACATGCAACAAATTGAGTGCTGTTAATAGGAGTAATTGAGGAATGATGGGATTCCACACAGATAATAGGGTCCAACTTGTCTTTACTTGGTGGTATGCAGCTTTGATCCATACAGTGTACAGCAATAGTCTAGGGTCCCAGCAGGTTTTGGCAATATGTGGCAGGAATTTATATGTATTCTGCATCGGATCATATGCCTAGAGAAACTGGCAGGTATCTATCTTCTGCTCTGTCTTTAGTCTGCTTAGTTTGGCCCTGACTAGCTGGTGAGGTAATTATCTTCCCTTACAGGACTGCCCGCAGGGTATGATGGTTTCTTCCTGGAGATCTATACGTCTGTGAAGGGCTGATTTCTTTGTCCACCAGCTGAGGTAAGGCTGGGAAGGTTGATCTTGGGCCTCAGCCGAGGCTTGGATCCTTGGTTGGGGTCCCTGTTTCTGGGAGCTCCTACTAACACAGCCTACCCCAGCAGGGGGGTGGTTCACACTCACTAGAACTTTCCTTCCTCCCTCTGAAGTAGGATGTGGGAACATTCCACTCCTCCTCAGAAAGGGGGGAGCTAGCCTGGAATGGTCTATTCCAGCCTAGAAGCTAACTCTGACCTGCTGCATACTGCTGCCACCTGCTGGTGTACATTGAGAATTACAGCAAATATACAATACAAGCCTGGAAAATGCACATTATGGAGAGAGTGATGCAAACTTATACCAGATGACAATATACATACAGTTAACATTATGAAGCAGGGGAACAGAAGTTTAGTGACATACTTCAGGATGTTACACATGCAATAACCTGCACTGACTGTAGTTGCAAATAGCGTAATTGAAATTGTTACACAGCTGAGCTTTCCCTAAGAAATGAATCGGTCTCCCCAGTTTGTCGTACTGAACTGTCTGCTGACTAGAACCCGGGTTGGTTACGCCTCTGGAACAGCTGTAAGGTCAGCCAATGGACACCAAGTGGTAGTATGGGCAGGAGACTGACATGTGGCGCACACCGGAGATTTCAAACTGGCGAAGTGCCTGCAAAACAGCTCCATGTCAATATTGCTCCAGTTTGTGACTACCTGAAACTGGGCCCAAATGGCTGCCGCTTTGGCCAAGAAGGACCTGTGATAGTCATAGAACGCTGATCCCCCGTACTTATGTGCCAGATCCACCACCCTATAAAGGTAAGGGTCCAGTTCTTCTCTCCTGTGGGGGCTGGCGGAACACAAAACGTCTCTGAACAGACTGAAAGCCAGCACAAATTCAGCCAGTGACAGCTTGCGACTAAGCCTGGGGTCCTTGGTCTTGAGCACCACCGACACCTCGCTACAGCCAAAGGATTTGTTCTCCGCCACGTCACGGGATGCTATTAACAAGGATGCCAGATTGACATCCTTGCCCTCCAAAATATCCCTCTTAATACTAGGCCTAACTAAATAAACTGGCGCAACCGAAGGTACCCCCCCACCCTGTGACAGATTAGCTGTCGCTAGTAAAGTAGGCGTAGTACCTGCCACCACAGCCGGAGGTGCCGCAACACTGGCCGGTCCGACTACTTGGGGGGGGTCACGACGCTTCTCCATCACCTCCATCCGGGTTTGTAAATCCTGAATGGAATTCGTAAGCGTGTTCAACACTGCATGTATCTGCACCAACGAAGTGTTGATGGAAATGTTATCACTGCTCGTAGCAGGCCTGGCTGGTGGTGTACTAGGGAAAAGTAACTTGAACAGTTCCGCCTTTCTGGCTGTAGCCGCGAACGGAATGCCTCTTCTCAGAAGTTCAGCCGTCAGCTTTGACACTGTCCATGACCTGAGAGATGGGATGCTACCCTGTTCGGACCCTCTGCCTGGAGATGGAGGCAAGGACGCAAACTCCTCAATGTCAGAAGGCTGAGACATGACCACTGAAACAACCAAACAAAATAACTTGTTGATCCTGCTGCCCGCGTGCTAGGCAGACAAGGTGACAGACTAGACCCCCCCCCCCCCCCCTCCTCCCATGCAGCGTGATAAGAATGTATGAGAAAGCCGACGAGGCTGACAGGAAGTATGTTAGTCGTTTCCACTGACGTATGAAGCGAGCCCGAGTTTAAATCTGCGACGTGACAGATCAATTATAAACGAATACTGCGGGCTAATGAACCTACAGACGTGGCAGGTAATGTATAAGAATAGGAATTGTGGAAAACTGACCGTATGACGTATGAAACTAGTCTACGAGATATGAGACAATGTCTGCCTGTCTCCCGTGAGAGAGCGTGGTTGTACTAGCCATGAACCTATCCTAGCCGCGTATGCATGAAGTTTTCTCGGAAATTTTTTATTTATTTTTTTTCTGCGTCAAGAGCTAACCGATGTGAGCAAAATACCGGCTAAGATAAGCATGTGCTGTATGTAAATGAGGAATGATGTGACCAACCTGGTGAAACATGCAAGCAACCCCAAGAAACGGCACCCGGTAAACGCGGTTACCAGAGCCCTGTCAATCAATAGCCCAGGTGACTTGCAACCCCTCACATGAATTAAGGAAATGTCCTTTAAATTTTATTGCGGCAGATAACTACTGAGCAGACATATGAGCCATGTGTATGGCAATGCTGCCCCCTAGAGCTTACCCGGAATTACATGTGGAGAGTGAAAGACGAGGAGAAAACATTCCTCCAGCATACCTCCCCGTCCCTCCCTCCTACCCTCCCTCACCTTCCCACACACAGCTCAACAAACCAGCGATCCGGTAGTAAATCCTGAAAACCCTGGCAGGATGAAGTGATAGAACCCGGCGTCTGTAAAGCTCCGGCTCGTTGATGACGTCACTGACCCGGAAGTAGAGAGGACGTCCGTGACCAGCCGACGTGATGCCCCTGTGAGCCGAGCCGATTATGAAGGCCAGCCGACTGGGGGATGAGGTTATAAAAAGGATTGGGCGTTGGGAATCCATTCGTTTTTGGTCTTATGTTCACATTTGGTGTTTACCTTGGAAACTTATTTTTATCTGTGTTGCTCCCTGGTGTTTTTCTTTTCTTTTCGGGTTCGGAGCCTGCCCTGGTTTGGATTATGTGATATTCATATGTTTTCTGGGGTGCAGTGCGGGCTGTGCAATGAGTTGGGAGCAGGGGCGGATTAAGTGCATGATAGGCCCGGGGCTGTCTACCCAACTTGGGCCCCCCATCCATTTTAGTTTAGTTTTCTTTTGTATGAAGAGGCTGCGGTGCTTCATGGGCGCCACAGTCTCTTCTTAGGCCATATGACATCTTCAGACTAAAAAAAAAATACCCCAAATTGGGTTCTAAACTGAAAAATTTGGTCGCCAAATTTAAAATACATATAATTGCAATAAAAAAGACATGGAGGAGAATACAGCACCACATACCTCTTACATCCAGTGACATCTCCTGTCATGTAGACCTTCTCTTTCCTCTTCTCCTCCGTTTGACCCAGACCACCATGGCAAATTCTTTCAGCCGCATCTCGTCTCTACAGTTTGTAACACAGACACGTTAGATTTCTCAATTTTTCCATCAACCCCCCCATCCTGGTGTCCCCACAGTGTCATCCTGCTGCCACCCCCAATACTGTGCCCGTTGTGCCCCCCAATGCCCCAGGAACTATAGTGTTGAAAAAATAGTGACCCTAATAGACATAATTGGGGTAATTTATCAAACTAGTGTAAAGTAGAACTGGATTTCCAAAAGAGCTGTCAAATATGAAAGGTGGAATCTGATTGGCTGCTATGGGCAACTAAGCCAGTTCTGCGTTACACCAGTTTGATAAATTACCCCAAATGTCCCTATAGTGTCCACAGCAGCTATAATGTCCCCTAGAGTGCCCCCAGTAATAATAACACCTTATATTGTGCTCCAGGCAATAATACCTGTATAGTGTCCCCAGAAATAATAGAATTGCCCCTACAGTGCCTCCCCAATAACAACACCTTCATATAGTAATTTCCACCTCACTGCCCCCACATAATAATCCCCCATAGTAATTTCCCCCCACACAGTAATTTCCCCCAAACTGCCCCCATATAGTAGTTTGCCCCCACACAGCAATTTCCCCACACTGCCCCCACATAGCAATTTCCCCCACATAGCAATTTCCACCACACTGCCCCCACATAGTAATTTCCACCACACTGCCCCCACATAGCAATTTGCCCCCACACTGCCCCATCTAGTAATTTGCCCCCACATAGTAGTCCCTCTCATAATAATTTGCCCCCACATAGCAATTTGCCCCCACACTGCCCCATCTAGTAATTTGCCCCCACATAGTAGTCCCTCTCATAATAATTTGCCCCCACACTGCCCCATCTAGTAATTTGCCCCCACATAGCAATTTGCCCCCACACTGCCCCAACTAGTAATTTGCCCCCAAATAGTAGTCCCTCTCATAATAATTTGCCCCCACATAGTAATTTGCCCACACATAGTAGTCCCTCCCATAATAATTTGCCCCCACACTGCCCCATCTAGTAATTTGCCCCCACATAGCAATTTGCCCCACACTGCCCCAACTAGTAATTTGCCCCCACATAGTAGTCCTTCTCATAATAATTTGCCCCCACATAGTAATTTCTCCCCACATAGTATTCCCTCCCATAATAATTTGGCCCCATACAGCCCCCACATTTCCCCCCCATGTACTCGATTTATCTTCCCTAATATGCCCTCCTGTGTGTCCCCCCCCAAAGTAGGCACATGAAATAAAAAACTAAAAAAATGAACAAAAAATGAAAAGATAAATACTCACCTATGTCCATGGCCAGGCGCTTGCTCGCAGAGGAAGGCGGGATGAGTCAGGCGCATCACAGTGCTGCGTCCCGGCACAGGCGCGCGATGACATCATCACGCACGCCTGAAAAGGGATTTCACTACCGCATAGGCCTCAGGCCTACAAGGCCTGAAGCCTATGGCGGTGATCGGCGACGGGACAGGGAGCTATGCGCTCCTGTGCCCCGCCGCAGTATGTGGGCATTCGGGTCAGCGTTGGGGCCCCCCAGCAGTGCTGGGCCCGGGGCTGCCGACCCGAACGTCCCTATTGTAATCCGCCACTGGTTGGGAGTGCAGCCTTTTCGGGGAACTATTTAGGGATGTAAAGTTTGACTTATTAAGGTTGTGGTCCTTGTTTCTGGGCTGGTTTCAGTTTGGTCGGATATTATTCCATGGCGGGTTCGGCGGGGTGCTTGTTTGGTTAAGGGTCTGAACAGAGCACACGTGAAGGTCAACCGGGCAATTGGGCGTTTATGGCCCAGAATGGGGCAGTGGCAGTGAGGCACGTTTAGCTGGAGAAGGGTGTTGGGCGTTTTTGGCGTGAGGATGGGGTTCATTTGAACGCAGGTGGGATAGATATGGGGTATCTGCCCTGATGGATGGCATTGAGATGGCCATGTGGGTGTGGAAGGATGCGCAGACTTAAGGGGTCAAGCCTGCACGTTGGTGGCGGTGGAAAGTCCTTGAAGTTTGAAAATTCTCAGGTGGGGATGATGGAAGGGCTCAGGGCCGTCTTTAACGCAGGGCAAAAGGGGCAGCTGCCCCGGGCCCAGTTGCTCCTGGGGGGCCCGGGGCAGCTCCCTGTCCCGATCCTAATCCTATCCTTCACTATGCGAGCAGGAGCAGAGCGGCATGGCTCGCATAGTGAAGGACTTCTTGCTTATGTGACACTGACTGCTGCGCTAGTCTCACCAACCAATGTCACCATAATAATGAGAAAGTCCGGGGGGGGGGGCAGGCGGCTCGCGATGTCTGTGTAGTCAGTGCAGACAGGTCCACATTATCATCAGGTAGATGTCAGCAGCGCAGCAGGGTCACCATCAGGGCAGTAACTGAGCGCTGTCAGGGACCCTGCTGGCTGCTGCAAAGAGGCAAAATAGGGGCCACTCACAGCTGCCCCCATCGGGCAGCCCATATTAAAGTTTACTGACCCCAAGAGAAGGCAGCTCCCCCTCCTCTCTGCAGTGTGATAGTCCGTGTGAGGAGGGGGCGGGGACTCCTCCAGACCTTCAGAGCTGGCGGCAGAGACTTCACCTCAGGTAACGTTAGTGCGCCTCAGTATGAAGTCCCCTCACTGGCCCTGCTTCCTTCTTACATACAGCAGCAGGGGGGTAAGTTACTGTAGGGGGCAGTCAGTCCTGAAGGTGCTCCCTATAACCTGTGTTCAAGTCCAATTCTGTGCCCGCCTGACCTTACAGAGCCCCTGCAACTCTAGTGTTCCCCTGTGTCCCTGCCCCATCACAGATCCCTGCCCACCAACCACCTCACCTTCTGATATCTCCCCCTGCCCTCTGGAGTTTATATCAGTGCTGGAGCATTATAAGAGGAGCGGCTGATATCAGTCACATAGGATGTAATGTCTCTGGAGGTTATATCAGCGATGGAGCGTTATAAGAGGAGCGGCTGATATCAGTCACATAGGATGTAATGTCTCTGGAGGTTATATCAGCGCTGGAGCGTTATAAGAGGAGCGGCTGATATCAGTCACATGTGATGTAATGTCTCTGGAGGTTATATCAGTGCTGGAGTGTTATAAGAGGAGCGGCTGATATCAGTCACATGGGATGTAATGTCGAGGTTATATCAGTACTGGAGCATTATAAGAGGAGCGGCTGATATCAGTCACATGTGATGTAATGTCTCTGGAGGTTATATCAGTACTGGAGCGTTATAAGAGGAGCGGCTGATATCAGTCACATATGATGTAATGTCTCTGGAGGTTATATCAGTACTGGAGCGTTATAAGAGGAGCGGCTGATATCAGTCACATATGATGTAATGTCTCTGGAGGTTATATCAGTACTGGAGCGTTATAAGAGGAGCGGCTGATATCAGTCACATGTGATGTAATGTCACTGGAGGTTATATCAGTGCTGGAGCATTATAAGAGGAGCGGCTGATATCAGTCACATGGGATGTAATGTCTGGAGGTTATATCAGTACTGGAGCGTTATAAGCGTAGCGGCTGATATCAGTCACATAGGATGTAATGTCTGGAGGTTATATCAGTACTGGAGCGTTATAAGCGGAGCGGCTGATATTAGTCACATGTGATGTAATGTCTCTGGAGGTTATATCAGTACTGGAGCATTATAAGAGGAGCGGCTGATATCAGTCACATAGGATGTAATGTCTGGAGGATATATCAGTACTGGAGCGTTATAAGAGGAGAGGCTGATATCAGTCACATATGATGTAATGTCTCTGCAGGTTATATCAGTACTGGAGCATTATAAGAGGAGCGGCTGATATCAATCACATATGATGTAATGTCTCTGGAGGTTATATCCGTCCTGGAGCGTTATAAGAGGAGCGGCTGATATCAGTCACATATGATGTAATGTCTCTGGAGGTTATTTCAGATCTGGAGCATTATAAGAGGAGCGGCTGATATCAGTCACATATGATGTAATGTCTCTGGAGGTTATATCAGTACTGGAGCGTTATAAGAGGAGCGGCTGATATCAGTCACATATGATGTAATGTCTCTGGAGGTTATATCAGTACTGGAGCGTTATAAGAGGAGCGGCTGATATCAGTCACATGTGATGTAATGTCTCTGGAGGTTATATCAGCACTGGAGCGTTATAAGAGGAGCGGCTGATATCAGTCACATATGATGTAATGTCTCTGGAGGTTATATCAGTACTGGAGCGTTATAAGAGGAGCGGCTGATATCAGTCACATATGATGTAATGTCTGGAGGATATATCAGTATTGGAGCGTTATAAGAGGAGCAGCTGATATCAGTCACATGTGATGTAATGTCTCTGGAGGTTATATCAGTACTGGAGCGTTATAAGAGGAGAGGCTGATATCAGTCACATAGGATGTAATGTCTCTGGAGGTTATATCAGTATTGGAGCGTTATAAGAGGAGCGGCTGATATCAGTCACATAGGATGTAATGTCTCTGGAGGTTATATCAGCGCTGGAGCGTTATAAGAGGAGCGGCTGATATCAGTCACATATGATGTAATGTCTGGAGGATATATCAGTATTGGAGCGTTATAAGAGGAGCGGCTGATATCAGTCACATATGATGTAATGTCTCTGGAGGTTATATCAGTACTGGAGCGTTATAAGAGGAGCGGCTGATATCAGTCACATATGATGTAATGTCTCTGGAGGTTATATCGGAGCTGGAGCGTTATAAGAGGAGCGGCTGATATCAGTCACATGTGATGTAATGTCTCTGGAGGTTATATCAGCACTGGAGCGTTATAAGAGGAGCGGCTGATATCAGTCACATATGATGTAATGTCTCTGGAGGTTATATCAGTACTGGAGCGTTATAAGAGGAGCGGCTGATATCAGTCACATATGATGTAATGTCTGGAGGATATATCAGTATTGGAGCGTTATAAGAGGAGCAGCTGATATCAGTCACATGTGATGTAATGTCTCTGGAGGTTATATCAGTATTGGAGCGTTATAAGAGGAGAGGCTGATATCAGTCACATAGGATGTAATGTCTCTGGAGGTTATATCAGTATTGGAGCGTTATAAGAGGAGCGGCTGATATCAGTCACATAGGATGTAATGTCTCTGGAGGTTATATCAGCGCTGGAGCGTTATAAGAGGAGCGGCTGATATCAGTCACATATGATGTAATGTCTGGAGGATATATCAGTATTGGAGCGTTATAAGAGGAGCGGCTGATATCAGTCACATATGATGTAATGTCTCTGGAGGTTATATCAGTACTGGAGCGTTATAAGAGGAGCGGCTGATATCAGTCACATATGATGTAATGTCTCTGGAGGTTATATCGGAGCTGGAGCGTTATAAGAGGAGCGGCTGATATCAGTCACATGTGATGTAATGTCTCTGGAGGTTATATCAGTACTGGAGCGTTATAAGAGGAGCGGCTGATATCAGTCACATATGATGTAATGTCTCTGGAGGTTATATCAGTGCTGGAGCATTATAAGAGGAGCGGCTGATATCAGTCACATGGGATGTAATGTCTGGAGGTTATATCAGTACTGGAGCGTTATAAGCGGAGCGGCTGATATCAGTCACATATGATGTAATGTCTGGAGGTTATATCCGTACTGGAGCGTTATAAGCGGAGCGGCTGATATCAGTCACATAGGATGTAATGTCTGGAGGATATATCAGTACTGGAGCGTTATAAGAGGAGAGGCTGATATCAGTCACATGTGATGTAATGTCTCTGGAGGTTATATCAGTACTGGAGCATTATAAGAGGAGAAGCAGATATCAGTCACATGTGATGTAATGTCTCTGGAGGTTATTTCAGATCTGGAGCGTTATAAGAGGAGCGGCTGATATCAGTCACATATGATGTAATGTCTCTGGAGGTTATATCAGTACTGGAGCATTATAAGAGGAGAAGCAGATATCAGTCACATGTGATGTAATGTCTCTGGAGGTTATATCAGTACTGGAGCGTTATAAGAGGAGCGGCTGATATCAGTCACATGTGATGTAATGTCTGGAGGATATATCAGTATTGGAGCGTTATAAGAGGAGCAGCTGATATCAGTCACATGTGATGTAATGTCTCTGGAGGTTATATCAGATCTGGAGCGTTATAAGAGGAGCGGCTGATATCAGTCACATGTGATGTAATGTCTCTGGAGGTTATATCAGTGCTGGAGCGTTATAAGAGGAGAGGCTGATATCAGTCACATAGGATGTAATGTCTCTGGAGGTTATATCAGTATTGGAGCGTTATAACTGGAGCATCTGATATCAGTCACATAGGATGTAATGTCTCTGGAGGTTATATCAGCGCTGGAGCATTATAAGAGGAGCGGCTGATATCAGTCACATAGGATGTAATGTCTCTGGAGGTTATATCAGTACTGGAGCGTTATAAGAGGAGCGGCTGATATCAGTCACATATGATGTAATGTCTCTGGAGGTTATATCAGTGCTGGAGTGTTATAAGAGGAGCGGCTGATATCAGTCACATATGATGTAATGTCTCTGGAGGTTATATCAGTACTGGAGCATTATAAGAGGAGAAGCAGATATCAGTCACATATGATGTAATGTCTCTGGGGGTTATATCAGATCTGGAGCATTATAAGAGGAGCGGCTGATATCAGTCACATGTGATGTAATGTCTGGAGGATATATCAGTATTGGAGCATTATAAGAGGAGCGACTGATATCAGTCACATGTGATGTAATGTCTCTGGAGGTTATATCAGTACTGGAGCATTATAAGAGGAGAAGCAGATATCAGTCACATATGATGTAATGTCTCTGGAGGTTATATCAGCGCTGGAGCGTTATAAGAGGAGCGGCTGATATCAGTCACATGTGATGTAATGTCTCTGGAGGTTATATCGGAGCTGGAGCATTATAATAGGAGCGGCTGATATCAGTCACATGTGATGTAATGTCTGGAGGATATATCAGATCTGGAGCATTATAAGAGGAGCGGCTGATATCAGTCACATATGATGTAATGTCTGGAGGTTATATCGGAGCTGGAGCATTATAAGAGGAGCGGCTGATATCAGTCACATATGATGTAATGTCTCTGGAGGTTATATCAGTACTGGAGCGTTATAAGAGGAGCGGCTGATATCAGTCACATATGATGTAATGTCTCTGGAGGTTATATCAGTACTGGAGCGTTATAAGAGGAGCGGCTGATATCAGTCACATGTGATGTAATGTCTCTGGAGGTATTTTCTCCCTGGCTGTGATTGGCCAGCGCTACAGCATAGGAGAAGAAGACGCCGGCAGGATCAAGTGGGTGGAGCCTAACTACAAACATACCGGAGGTTATAACCGGAGAACGGAGCGGTGCCCGGGGATAACAGTAAGTGCAGCGGGATCCCTGGGCGCCGCTCTACACTTCTGTATAGTCAGTTTAGAGGCTTTCTTCTGGTGAAAGGTCCTCTTTAAATGGGTTAAAGGGGTTGTCTCACTTCAGTAAATGGCATTTATCATGCAGTTAATAAAAGGCACTTACTAATGTATTGTGATACTCCATATTGCCTCCTTTCCATCACATTATACACAGCACTTATCCGTGGTTATTACCATCATGTAATCCATCAGCGGTGGCCGTGCTTACATACTATAGGGAAAGGCTGGAAGTGCTCATAGGCGAACACCTTTACCTATAGTGTGCACGCACGGCCACCGCTGCTGGATTACACAGTGGTAATAACCACGAATACGTGCTGTGTATAATGTGATGGAAAAGACATACAGACACAGAATGCACACTTTTTTTCAGCCCCATTGAAGTGAATTGAACGGTACAGACATGGGAAAAAAAATAAGTTAGCGTTCAGGAGCCCTAAGGTGGGCCCCCAGAATCAGTTACACTGGTGGGCCCTAAGTACCCCAGTCCGACACTGCACAGAGGCACTGCAACGCTAGGGTGACCTGAGCCCCGGTCTCCTTCCTGCAGAGCGGTGCCCACTTCCAGCCTGAGCCCATCTGCCCCGAGCACTGATCCTGAGCCAATGGAGTCTTCACTGTAAGCTATATTATATATATTACTTGTTTTATGTGAGTAAGGGTACTGGGTGGTTGGAGGGGGGGGGGGGGGGGTGGATGGGGGGGTTAGTAGTACAGTATTATCTGAATATTGTAAAAAAAAAAAATACTATATATTTGTGTCAGAAGTTGTGCTTTTTAAATTTTTAGAATAATGATACAGCCATATTAGTTGATACTTTTGTGCGGATTCTTTTTTCCCCTCTATATTAAGGGACACTACAGTCACCAGAACCACAACAGCTAAACGTCGTAGTTCCGGTGTCTATAGCGCGTCTCTGCAAGCTTTCTAATGTAAACACTAGAGATGGCCCGAACTATCCGACGGCGAACAGTTCCCGGCGAACATAGCTTGTTCGCGTTCGCCTCTGCCGGGCGAACACATGCGATGTTCGGTCCGCCCCCTATACATCATCATTGAGCAAACTTTGACCCTGTACCTCACAGTCAGCAGACACATTCCAGCCAATCAGCAGCATACCCTCCCTCCCAGACCCTCCCACCTCCTGCACAGCATCCATTTTAGATTCATTCTGAAGCTGCAGTCTTAGTGAGAGGAGGGAGACTGTAACTGCTGCTGATTTAATTGGGAAATCGATAGCTAGGCTAGTGAATTCAGTGTCCACTCCAGTCCTGAAAGACTCATCTGATCTCTGCTGTAAGGACAGCGTCCTGACAGCACCCCAAAAAGCCCTTTTTAGGGCTGCAACATTAGTCTGCTTTTTTTTTTTCCTTTATATACATATTGCAGTTGCCTGGCCTGCCTGTGTGTGAGGAGCTGCAGGCCCACAGACTGTAGTGTGCCCACTGCCAGTGCTCACCCCTGTCATTCCGTGTGGCACAGGACTTTGCTTAAAAAAAGGCACTTAATTTTTACACTTTAATCTAAGGTTAGTTGCCTGCCAGTGTGTGTCAGGCTGACTTCCACTGACTGTAGTGTGCCCACTGCCAGTGCCCACCACTCATACCGGCTGGCACAGGACTTTGCATAAAAAAGGCATTTAATTTTTACACTTTAATGTAATTTCAGCTGCTTGCCTGCTGCTAGTGTGTGTCAGGCCGACTTCAACTGACTGTAGTGTGCCCACTGCCAGTGCCCACCCCTGTCATCCCGTGTGGCACAGGACTTTGCTTAAAAAAAAGGCACTTCATTTTTACACTTTAATCTAAGGTTAGTTGCCTGCCAGTGTGTGTCAGGCCGACTTCAACTGACTGTAGTGTGCCCACTGCCAGTGCCCACCCCTGTCATCCCGAGTGGCACAGGACTTTGCTTAAAAAATAGGCACTTAATTTTTACACTTTAATCTAAGGTTAGTTGCCTGCCAGTGTGTGTCAGGCTGACTTCCACTGACTGTAGTGTGCCCACTGCCAGTGCCCACCACTCATACCGGCTGGCACAGGACTTTGCTTAAAAAAGGCATTTAATTTTTACACTTTAATGTAATTTCAGCTGCTTGCCTGCTGCTAGTGTGTGTCAGGCCGACTTCAACTGACTGTAGTGTGCCCACTGCCAGTGCCCACCCCTGTCATACCGAGTGGCACAGGACTTTGCTTAAAAAATAGGCACTTAATTTTTACACTTTAATCTAAGGTTAGTTGCCTGCCAGTGTGTGTCAGGCTGACTTCCACTGACTGTAGTGTGCCCACTGCCAGTGCCCACCACTCATACCGGCTGGCACAGGACTTTGCTTAAAAAAGGCATTTAATTTTTACACTTTAGTGTAATTTCAGCTGCTTGCCTGCTGCTAGTGTGTGTCAGGCCGACTTCAACTGACTGTAGTGTGCCCACTGCCAGTGCCCACCCCTGTCATCCCGTGTGGCACAGGACTTTGCTTAAAAAAAAGGCACTTCATTTTTACACTTTAATCTAAGGTTAGTTGCCTGCCAGTGTGTGTCAGGCCGACTTCAACTGACTGTAGTGTGCCCACTGCCAGTGCCCACCCCTGTCATCCCGAGTGGCACAGGACTTTGCTTAAAAAATAGGCACTTAATTTTTACACTTTAATCTAAGGTTAGTTGCCTGCCAGTGTGTGTCAGGCCGACTTCAACTGACTGTAGTGTGCCCACTGCCAGTGCCCACCCCTGTCATACCGAGTGGCACAGGACTTTGCTTAAAAAATAGGCACTTAATTTTTACACTTTAATCTAAGGTTAGTTGCCTGCCAGTGTGTGTCAGGCTGACTTCCACTGACTGTAGTGTGCCCACTGCCAGTGCCCACCACTCATACCGGCTGGCACAGGACTTTGCTTAAAAAAGGCATTTAATTTTTACACTTTAATGTAATTTCAGCTGCTTGCCTGCTGCTAGTGTGTGTCAGGCCGACTTCAACTGACTGTAGTGTGCCCACTGCCAGTGCCCACCCCTGTCATACCGAGTGGCACAGGACTTTGCTTAAAAAATAGGCACTTAATTTTTACACTTTAATCTAAGGTTAGTTGCCTGCCAGTGTGTGTCAGGCTGACTTCCACTGACTGTAGTGTGCCCACTGCCAGTGCCCACCACTCATACCGGCTGGCACAGGACTTTGCTTAAAAAAGGCATTTAATTTTTACACTTTAATGTAATTTCAGCTGCTTGCCTGCTGCTAGTGTGTGTCAGGCCGACTTCAACTGACTGTAGTGTGCCCACTGCCAGTGCCCACCCCTGTCATCCCGTGTGGCACAGGACTTTGCTTAAAAAAAGGCACTTAATTTTTACACTTTAATCTAAGGTTAGTTGCCTGCCAGTGTGTGTCAGGCCGACTTCAACTGACTGTAGTGTGCCCACTGCCAGTGCCAACCACTGATACCGGGTGGCACAGTAGCTTGCCGATAAATAAGGCATTTAATTTTTAGACAGTAGTCTAAATTCAGTTGCTTGCCTGCTGCCAGTGTGTGTCAGGCCCGCTTCCACTGACTGTAGTGTGCCCACTGCCAGTGCCAACCACTGATACCGGGTGGCACAGTAGCTTGCCGATAAATAAGGCATTTAATTTTTACACTTTAGTGTAATTTCAGTTGCTTGCCTGCTGCCAGTGTGTGTCAGGCCCTCTTCCACTGACTGTAGTGTGCCCACTGCCAGTGCCAACCACTGATACCGGGTGGCACAGTAGCTTGCCGATAAATAAGGCATTTAATTTTTACACTTTAGTGTAATTTCAGTTGCTTGCCTGCTGCCAGTGTGTGTCAGGCCCGCTTCCACTGACTGTAGTGTGCCCACTGCCAGTGCCAACCACTGATACCGGGTGGCACAGTAGCTTGCCGATAAATAAGGCATTTAATTTTTAGACAGTAGTCTAAATTCAGTTGCTTGCCTGCTGCCAGTCAGTGTGTCAGGCCCTCTTCCACTGACTGTAGTGTGCCCACTGCCAGTGCCAACCACTCATACCGGGTGGCACAGTAGCTTGCCGATAAATAAGGCATTTAATTTTTACACTTTAGTGTAATTTCAGTTGCTTGCCTGCTGCCAGTGTGTGTCAGGCCCGCTTCTACTGACTGTAGTGTGCCCACTGCCAGTGCCAACCACTGATACCGGGTGGCACAGTAGCTTGCCGATAAATAAGGCATTTAATTTTTAGACAGTAGTCTAAATTCAGTTGCTTGCCTGCTGCCAGTGTGTGTCAGGCCCGCTTCCACTGACTGTAGTGTGCCCACTGCCAGTGCCAACCACTGATACCGGGTGGCACAGTAGCTTGTCGATAAATAAGGCATTTAATTTTTACACTTTAGTGTAATTTCAGTTGCTTGCCTGCTGCCAGTGTGTGTCAGGCCCGCTTCCACTGACTGTAGTGTGCCCACTGCCAGTGCCAACCACTGATACCGGGTGGCACAGTAGCTTGCCGATAAATAAGGCATTTAATTTTTAGACAGTAGTCTAAATTCAGTTGCTTGCCTGCTGCCAGTGTGTGTCAGGCCCACTTCCACAGACTGTAGTGTGCCCACTGCCAGTGCCAACCACTCATACCGGGTGGCACAGTACCTAGCACGCGTAGTACCACTTATCTAAAAAAAAAATGACAGGCAGAGGCAGGCCACCCCGCAGGGGCCGTCGTGGTCGTGGTGCTGTGATTTCCACTGTCCCTGGAATAATGCCCAGTTTTCAGAGGCCACGTACCCTGAACCCGAAAAATTCAGAGGACGTAGTTGACTGGCTTAGACAGGACACCCAATCTTCAACAGCTTCCGCTAAGAACCTTGACGCACCATCCTCCTCCAACTCAGCTTCGGTCACCTGCTCTCAAGTTACCACGCACCCGCCCGTCGCCACTACCACCACAGCCACCACAGCCGCTTCACTTGATCCGTCAGAGGAGTTATTTACACATCAGTTGGATGCAATTAGTGATGCGCAACCATTATTGCCAGATGATGTAGATTACGGGGATATGTCTCAGTCAGGCAGGATTACACACATGGACGTACAGTGTGATGATGATGATGTTGTACCCGCTGCTGCTTCCTTTGCTGAGGTGTCAGATACAAGTGAAGCGGTTGATGATGACGATGTGTCCACGGATGCCACGTGGGTGCCTGCTCGAAGAGAAGAAGAGGGGGAAAGTTCTGAAGGGGAGACAGAGAGAATGAGGAGACGAGTTGGAAGCAGGGGGAGGTCGTCGCAAGGAGTTAGTGGCACAGTCAGACAGCATGTATCGGCACCTGGGGTCAGCCAGACAGCACGCCAGTCAACGCATGCTGTTGCCACCACTAGAATGCCGTCATTGCAAAGCTCAGCAGTGTGGCATTTTTTTTGTGTGTCTGCCTCTGATAAAAGCAATGCCATTTGCAACCTGTGCCAAAAGAAACTGAGTCGTGGGAAGTCCAACACCCACCTTGGTACAACTGCTTTGCGAAGGCACATGATCTCACATCACAAACGCCTATGGGATCAACACATGAGTACAAGCAGCACACAAACTCAAAGCCACCATGCTCCTCCTGGTCCTGCATCTTCAGCCACGTCAACCACTGCTGTCCTCCCTGCCCCCTCTCAACCACCCGCCACTCCATCTCTCACCTTCAGCAGTTCCTGCTCATCTGCCCACAGTCAGGTGTCTGTCAAGGACATGTTTGAGCATAAGAAGCCAATGTCACAAAGTCACCCCCTTGCCCGGCGACTGACAGCTGGCTTGACGGAACTCTTAGCCCGCCAGCTTTTACCATACCAGCTGGTAGAGTCTGAGGCCTTCAAAAAATTTGTCGCTATTGGGACACCACAGTGGAAGGTACCCGGCCTAAATTTTTTTTCATAAAAGGCAATTCCTGATATGGGACGTAACAGGGATTAAACTGATGAGAATAATACTACAGAAAATACCACTCATATCGGTGGAGGGAGCCAGCGTTTTTTTAACCATCTCCCCGTTCAAAAAATCTATTTAATAAATGGCCCCCAGATTGGGGATGTTAGAGGGATTAAACTGATGAGAATAGTACTACAGAAAATACCACTCATATCGGGTGTGACAGTAAATTGCACGGCGCAGATGCAGTCACCGTGGTTTAAAACAGAGTGGAGGGAGCCAGCGTTTTTTTAACCATCTCCCCGTTCGAAAAATCTATTCAATAAATGGCCCCCAGATTGGGGACGTTAGAGGGATTAAACTGATGAGAATAGTACTACAGAAAATACCACTCATATCGGGTGTGACAGTAAATTGCACGGCGCAGACGCAGTCACCGTGGTTTAAAACAGAGTGGAGGGAGCCAGGTTTTTTTTAACCATCTCCCCGTTCGAAAAATCTATTCAATAAATGGCACCCAGATTGGGGACGTTAGAGGGATTAAACTGATGAGAATAGTACTACAGAAAATACCACTCATATCGGGTGTGACAGTAAATTGCACGGCGCAGACGCAGTCACCGTGGATTAAAACAGAGTGGAGGGAGCCAGCGTTTTTTTAACCATCTCCCCGTCCGAAAAATCTGTTTAATAAATGGCCCCCAGATTGGGGAGTCGGGGACGTTAGAGGGATTAAACTGATGAGAATAGTACTACAGAAAATACCACTCATATCGGGTGTGACAGTAAATTGCACGGCGCAGACGCAGTGACCGTGGATAAAAACAAAGGGGAGGGAGCCAGCGTTTTTTTAACCATCTCCCCGTTCGAAAAATCAATTCAATTGACCTTTCGGGGACCCTTGGTGTTGTACGTGGCTGGGTGGAGGAAGAAACCTTCAATGACATCACCGGGACGTGGCTAGCTTGGTATCCAACCTTGTGCAAATGGGGAGTTTGCGGTTGTGCAAATGAACTGTTTGCGGTGCATTAAAAGGGGAGTTTGGTCTGTCAATGTCTGTGATGCGGGCGTAACCCTTACACTACCTGATCGATACAACATCATACCTGATCGTATACACACACTGGATGTTTTAAAGCACGTTATTCCAAACAATTTAGGAATGTTAGTTGATTTATGCCCTTTATGGATTAAAACCCGACTCTGCGTCCACTACGTAATTTTCCATGGGAGTTTTGCCATAGATCCCCCTCCGGCATGCCACAGTCCAGGTGTTAGACCCCTTGAAACAACTTTCTCATCACTATTGTGGCCAGAAAGAGTCCCTGTGGGTTTTAAAATTCGCCTGTCTATTGAAGTCTATGGCGGTTCGCCCGGTTCGCCAGTTCGCGAACATTTGCGGAAGTTCGCGTTCGCTGTTCGCGAACTGAAAATTTTATGTTCGCGACATCACTAGTAAACACTGCCTTTTCAGAAAAAAAGGCAGTATTTACATTTACTGCCAAGGAACACGTCTAGTGGTCACTCATCAGACGGCCACTCATCAGGCGGCCACTAGAGGGGCTTCCTAGTCCAGTGTTGTACAATTTGCAACACTGGCATTCACGCTAAACACTCCTCATAGAAATGCATTGCTTCAAAGCATCTCTATGAAGCCGCGCATGCGCAATAGCCTCCCAATGCTTCTCTATGGGAAAGCAGTGGGTTGGCTATGAAATACTCACACACTGCACATTCCTGTGCATTGTATTGATGAGGTTGTATGTGTGTTGTGGTGGAGGGTGTGATTGCCTGCTAGGGTGTGGGAAGGTGGGATCCAGGGGGCCCAGGTAAATTCTTGCCCAGGGTCCAATCAATATTAAAGACGGCCCTGGGAAGGCTCCACGGTTGGGGCTGGACTCCCATGGTTGGCAGTTGGTTGTGGCAGAGTGTGGGGGCTATGAGTGGTGCCTCCGAGCTGGCGCTCATCGGCTAGAGGCAAGATAGCTCACCCCGGATGGGGTTACTCATTCTTTAGGGCTTCAAAGACCTCCCCAGTAATTAAGTATATGTTATACATATGGAAAATTGGTATCGTGCATATGTGTTTTTGTTATGTTATGCTAATTAAAGGTTTATATTTCATAGTAATAAAATGGCTGCTGTGGCCGATAAAAATCCAACCCTGGTGTCTGTGTTTTATTGGGGTATTCGTTATTTATGGAGGTTTTTGGGTTACGGGTTTTTTAGTGAGAAAGGCATCCAAAAGTCTGGTAAGTATTATAGGGGTCGAGCGGAAGGTAACCAATAACTCCATCAAGAACTATCAGTTTATTATTTTATACATTGTATTATAATCTATAAGGTCCAGGTCTATGAGGTTGTTATGCACTGTATTTTGATATATGATTTCTTATACTACACAATGTATTAGATGTCACTCGTTATCTCAGATGACAGGTCGGAGCTGCGCTCGCCGCTCTCACCCCCCCCGCCCTCACTACATGGATAAATCTGTAATACATCCAGGAGTCAGTTACCTGGAGACATAATTACACAGGACGGAAAGTGAACCAAAGCTCATAGTAAAAATGAAGCAGAGGAGCGGAGCGGCCCCTCCTCACACCTCGCCATATGCGCTCATTCAGAATCATAATTACAGGGAAGAACCGGATTGTTACTGAAATGCCGACTCCAGAGAACAAGGAGAAACTTTTAGTTATTTACATCTTGTGAACTTTCTTTCTGCTGGGAATCGGTCCCTGAATTGTCTCTTAACCCGTCTGTAACATGAGACAAATTCATGAAGAAAGACTTTTCACTTCCTGAGTAGGGATGAGCAAACCCGAACTGTATTTTGGGGTGTTCGTGACACAGACCCGAACCCGAACATTTTCGTAAAAGTCCGGGTTCGAGTTCGGCGCTTTCTTGGCGCTTTTTGAAAAGCAGCAAAGCAGCCAATCAACAAGCGTCATACTACTTGCCCCAAGAGGACATCACAGCCTTGCCTACTATTGGCATGGCTGTGATTGGCCAGTGCAGCATGTGACCCAGGCTCTATTTAAGCTGGAGTCACGTAGCGCTGCACGTCACTCTGCTCTGATCAGTGTAGGGATAGGATGCAGCTGCTGCTGTTAGGGCGAGATTAGGCAGTGATTTACTTACTGAAGTGATCGATGTACAGAGCTGTGTATCATACAACCTCTGCTATTCAATTGCTCACTGTTTTAAGGCTGCCCAGAGCGTTTTTCAGTCACTTTTTTTCTGGGGTGATCGGCGGCCATTTTGTGTCTTGTGGTGCGCCAGCACAAGCTGCCACCAAGTGCATTTAACCATCAATAGTGTGTGTTTTTTTTTTGCTATATCCTACATCAGGGGCTTGGCTGTGCTTGCTATTTTATTGAGCGGTAAAATACAATTGCCAAAATAGCAGTACCCTAAATCTGGTGTTTCAGCTGTGGCTAGCCAATTGTAATACTGTCTGCTGTCTGCCGAAGCACAGTTTTTGTTCTGGGTTGAATACAATTCCCAACTTAGCAATTCCCAAAATCAATGGTTTCTGCTCTATCAGGCCAAGTTTAAATCTATCCATAAAAGGGTATATTACATTGAAGGTGCGGATAGTGTCATCCTCAATAACTTCACACGCTACCGTGCATCTCCAAGTCTAATTCTGTCCGTAAAAGGGATACCTGTCATCCAGCGCCTAAATACTAGGCCTACAATTTATATTCAGCTAAATCTGTCGTTACTGCTGTGCCTGTATTAGTGTAATACGGTACCTAAATACATAGCCAGATAGTGTTAGGTGCCTGTAAAAAAAGGCCTGAATTTGAATTCAATACATTGGGCCAAATAATTTTTTTCTTATTGTGGTGAACGATAACCATGAGGAAAACATCTAGTAAGGGACGCGGACGCGGACATGGTTGTGGTGGTGTTAGTGGACCCTCTGGTGCTGGGAGAGGACGTGGCCGTTCTGCCACAGCCACACGTCCTAGTGTACCAACTACCTCAGGTCCCAGTAGACGCCAGAATTTACAGCGATATTTGGTGGGGCCCAATGCCGTTCTAAGGATGGTAAGGCCTGAGCAGGTACAGGCATTAGTCAATTGGGTGGCCGACAGTGGATCCAGCACGTTCACATTATCTCCTACCCAGTCTTCTGCAGAAAGCGCACAGATGGCGCCTGAAAACCAAGCCCATCAGTCTATCACATCACCCCCATGCATATCAGGGAAACTGTCTGAGCCTCAAATTATGCAGCAGTCTCTTATGCTGTTTGAAGACTCTGCTGGCAGGGTTTCCCAAGGGCATCCACCTAGCCCTTCCCCAGCGGTGGAAGACATAGAATGCACTGACGCACAACCACTTATGTTTCCTGATGATGAGGGCATGGGAATACCACCTCAGCACGTCTCTGATGATGAAACACAGGTGCCAACTGCTGCGTCTTTCTGCAGTGTGCAGACTGAACAGGAGGTCAGGGAGGAAGACTGGGTGGAAGACGATGCAGGGGACGATGAGGTCCTAGACCCCACATGGAATGAAGGTTGTGCCATTGACTTTCAGAGTTCGGAGGAAGAGGCAGTGGTGAGACCGAGCCAACAGCGTAGCAAAAGAGGGAGCAGTGGGCAAAAGCAGAACACCCGCCGCCAAGAGAGTCCGCCTGCTACTGGCCACGGCCATCTGGGACCGAGCACACCAAAGGCAGCTTCAAGGAGTTCCATGGCGTGGCAGTTCTTTAAACAATGTGCTGACGACAAGACCCGAGTGGTTTGCACGCTGTGCCATCAGAGCCTGAAGCGAGGCATTAACGTTCTGAACCTTAGCACAACCTGCATGACCAGGCACCTGCATGCAAAGCATGAACTGCAGTGGAGTAAACACCTTAAAAACAAGGAACTCACTCAGGCTCCCCCTGCTACCTCTTCTGCTGCTGCCGCCTCGGCCTCTTCTGCTGCTGCCGCCGCCTCGGCCTCTTCCTCTGCCTCTGGAGGAACGTTGGCACCTGCCGCCCAGCAAACATGGGATGTACCACCAACACCACCACCTCCGTCACCAAGCATCTCAACCATGTCACACGGCAGCGTTCAGCTCTCCATCTCACAAACATTTGAGAGAAAGCGTAAATTCCCACCTAGCCACCCTCGATCCCTGGCCCTGAATGCCAGCATTTCTAAACTACTGGCCTATGAAATGCTGTCATTCAGGCTGGTGGACACAGACAGCTTCAAACAGCTTATGTCGCTTTCTGTCCCACAGTATGTTGTTCCCAGCCGCCACTACTTCTCCAAGAGAGCCGTGCCTTCCCTGCACAACCAAGTATCCGATAAAATCAAGTGTGCACTGCGCAACACCATCTGTGGCAAGGTCCACCTAACCACAGATACGTGGACCAGTAAGCACGGCCAGGGACGCTATATCTCCCTAACTGCACACTGGGTAAATGTAGTGGCGGCTGGGCCCCAGGCAGAGAGCAGTTTGGCGCACGTCCTTCCGCCGCCATGGATCGCAGGGCAACATTCTTTGCCTCCTGTTGCCTCCTTCTCCTACTCAGCTTCCTCCTCCTCTTCTTCCACCTGCTCATCCAGTCAGCCACACACCTTCACCACCAACTTTAGCACAGCCCGGGGTAAACGTCAGCAGGCCATTCTGAAACTCATATGTTTGGGGGACAGGCCCCACACCGCACAAGAGTTGTGGCGGGGTATAGAACAACAGACCGACGAGTGGTTGCTGCCGGTGAGCCTCAAGCCCGGCCTGGTGGTGTGCGATAATGGGCGAAATCTCGTCGCAGCTCTGGGACTAGCCAGTTTGACGCACATCCCTTGTCTGGCGCATGTGCTGAAATAGGTGGTGCAGAAGTTCATTTACAACTACCCCGACATGTCAGAGCTGCAGCATAAAGTGCGGTCCGTCTGTGCGCGCTTCCGGCGTTCACATCCTGCCGCTGCTCGCCTGTCTGCGCTACAGCGTAACTTCGGCCTTCCCGCTCACCGCCTCATATGCGACGTGCCCACCAGGTGGAACTCCACCTTGCACATGCTGGACAGACTGTGCGAGCAGCAGCAGGCCATAGCGGAGTTTCAGCTGCAGCACGCATGGGTCAGTCGCACTGCGGAACAGCACCACTTCACCACCAATGACTGGGCCTCCATGCGAGACCTGTGTGCCCTGTTGCGCTGTTTCGAGTACTCCACCAACATGGCCAGTGGCAATGACGCCGTTATCAGCGTTACAATACCACTTCTATGTCTCCTTGTGAAAACACTTAGGGCGATGATGGAAGAGGAGGTGGCCCAGGAGGAGGAGGAGGAGGAGGAAGAGGGGTCATTTTTAGAACTTTCAGGCCAGTCTTTTAGAAGTGACTCAGAGGGAGGTTTTTTGCAACAGCAGAGGCCAGGTACAAATGTGGCCAGACAGGGCCCACTACTGGAGGACAAGGAGGACGAGGATGAGGTGGAGGAGGATGAGAAGGAGGTGGAGGAGGATGAGGATTAAGCATATTCACAGCGGGGTGGCACCCACGCAGCTCGGGCCCATCACTGGTGCGTGGCTGGGGAGAAACGCAGGACGATGACGATACGCCTCCCACAGAGGACAGCTTGTCCTTACCTCTGGGCAGCCTGGCACACATGAGCGACTACATGCTGCAGTGCCTGCGCAACGACAGCAGAGTTGCCCACATTTTAACGTGTGCGGACTACTGGGTTGCCACCCTGCTGGATCCCCGGTACAAAGACAATGTGCCCACCTTACTTCCTGCACTGGAGCGTGATAGGAAGATGCGCGAGTACAAGCGCATGTTGATAGACGCGCTACTGAGAGCATTCCCAAATGTCACAGGGGAACAAATGAAAGCCCAATGCGAAGGCAGAGGAGGCGCAAGAGGTCGCCAACGCAGCTGTGTCACGGCCAGCTCCTTTGAGGGCTGGGTTAGCATGGCAGAGATGTGGAAAAGTTTTGTCAACACGCCACAGCTAAGTGCACCACCACCTGATACGGAACGTGTTAGCAGGAGGCAACATTTCACTAACATGGTGGAACAGTACGTGTGCACACCCCTCCACGTACTGACTGATGGTTCGGCCCCATTCAACTTCTGGGTCTCCAAATTGTCCACGTGGCTAGAACTAGCCTTTTATGCCTTGGAGGTGCTGGCCTGCTCGGAGGCCAGCGTTTCGTCTGAAAGTGTATTCAGCACGGCAGGGGGCGTCATTACAGACAAACGCAGCTGCCTGTCTACAGCCAATGTGGACAAGCTGACGTTCATACTTCATAAAAATGAACCAGTCATGGATCCCACAGGACCTGTCCATCCCTTGTGCAGATTAGACATTTATAACTACCCCCCCTTAACCATATATTATTGTACTCCAGGGAACTTCCTCATTCAATCCTCTTTTTTTAATTTTACCATTATATTGCGGGGCAACCCAAAGTTGAATGAACCTCTCCTCTGTCTGGGTGTCGGGGCCTAAAAATATCTGACAATGGCCTGTTCCAGTGGTGGGTGACATGAAGCATGATTCTCTGCTATGACATGAAGCCTGATTCTCTGCTATGGGACCTCTCTCCTCTGTCTGGGTGCAGGGGCCTAAAAATATCTGACAATGGCCTGTTTCAGTGGTGGGTGACATGAAGCCTGATTCTCTGCTATGACATGAAGCCTGATTCTCTGCTATGGGACCTCTCTCCTCTGTCTGGGTGTCGGGGCCTAAATATCTGACAGTGGCCTGTTCCAGTGGTGGGTGACATGAAGCCTGATTCTCTGCTATGACATAAAGCCTAAATCTCTGCTATGGGACCTCTCTCCTCTGTCTGGGTGCCGGGGCCTAAAAATATTTGACAATGGCCTGTTCCAGTGGTGGGTGACATGAAGCCTGATTCTCTGCTATGACATAAAGCCTGAATCTCTGCTATGGGACCTCTCTCCTTTGTCTGGGTGCCGGGGCCTAAAAATATCTGACAATGGCCTGTTCCAGTGTTGGGTGACATGAAGCCTGATTCTCTGCTATGGGACCTTTCTCCTCTGCCTGGGTGCCGGGGCCTAAAAATATCTGACAATGGCCTGTTCCAGTGGTGGGTGACATGAAGCATGATTCTCTGCTATGGGACATCTCTCCAATTGATATTGGTTAATTTTTATTTATTTTATTTTTATTTTTATTCATTTCCCTATCCACATTTGTTTGCAGGGGATTTACCTACATTTTGCTGCCTTTTGCAGCCCTCTAGCCCTTTCCTGGGCTGTTTTACAGCCTTTTTAGTGCCGAAAAGTTTGGGTCCCCATTGACTTCAATGGGTTCGGGGCGAAGTTCGGGTCGAGTTCAGATCCCGAACCCGAACATTTCCGGGAAGTTCGGCCGAACTTCTCGAACCCGAACATCCAGGTGTTCGCTCAACTCTATTCCTGAGTCCAATGGAAGAAATCAGTGAGAAGTCCATTGACCCTCTGGCTGAATGTGAAAAGTGACCGGTGATGAATCTGTGGAATAAAAGATTTTCCTGCAGTTTAAGGGGATTTTTCTAAGTTTAATATTTCTAATATATTAAATACATGGAAGCCCTCTGTCCAGAGAAGGTCCATTAAAGAAAATGTAAAGAATAAAGAGTGAATTACACAGAGCTATACAATCCATATACACTATGCTATACCGTCCATATACACAGAGCTATACCGTCCATGTACACAGAGCTATACCGTCCATATACACAGATCTATACCATCCATATACACAGAGCTATACTGTCCATATACACAGAGCTATACTGTCCATATACCGTACACAGAGCTATACCGTCCATATTCACAGAGCTATACCGTCCATATACACAGTGCTATAGTGTCCGTATACACAGCAGCAATAACGTCCATATACATAGAGCTATACCGTCCATATACACAGAGCTATACTGTCCATATACACAGGGCTATACCGTCCATATACACAGAGCTATACCGTCCATGTACACAGAGCTATACCGTCCATATAGACAGAGCTATACCATCCATATACACAGAGCTATACCGTCCTTATACACAGAGCTATACTGTCCATATACACAGAGCTATACCTTCCATATACACAGAGCTATACTGTCCATATACCGTACACAGAGCTATACCGTCCATATACACAGAGCTATACCGTCCATATACACAGAGCTATACCGTACATATACACAGAGCTATGCCGTTCATATACACAGAGCAATACCGTACATATACACAGAGCTATACCGTCCATATACACAGAGCTATACCGTCCATATACACAGAGCTATAGCGTCCATATACACAGAGCTATAGCGTCCATATACACAGCAGCAATAACGTACATATACATAGAGCTATACCGTCCATATAAACAGCAGCTATAACGTCCAAATACACAGAGCTATAGCGTCCGTATACACAGCAGCAATAACATCCATATACATAGAGCTATACCGTCCACATACACAGAGCTATACCGTTCATATACACAGAGCTATACCGTACATATACACAAAGCTATACCATCCACATACACAGAGCTATACCATCCACATACACAGCAGCTATACCATCCATATACACAGCAGCTATACCGTCCGTATACACAGAGATATAGCGTCCGAATACACAGCAGCAATACCGTCCATATACACAGAGCTATACTGCCCACATACACAGTGCTATATCTTCCATTTACACAGAGCTATGCCATCCATATACACAGCAGCAATACTGTACATATACATAGCAGCAATATCGTCCATATACACAGCAGCTATACCGTCCATATACACAGAGCTATACTGTCCATATACACAGAGCTATACCGTCCATATACACAGAGATATACTGTACATATACACAGAGATATACCGTCCATATAAACATAGCTATACCGTCCATATACACATAGCTATACCGTCCATATACACATAGCTATACCGTCCATATACACAGTGCTATACCGTTCATATACACAGAGCTATACCGTCCATATACACAGAGCTATACCGTCCATATACACAGAGCTATACCGTCCATATACACAGAGATATACCGTCCATATAAACATAGCTATACCGTCCATATACACATAGCTATACCGTCCATATACAGAGTGCTATACCGTCCATATACACAGAGATATACCGTCCATATAAACATAGCTATACCGTCCATATACACATAGCTATACCGTCCATATATACAGAGCTATACCGTCCATATACACAGAGCTATACCGTCCATATACACAGAGCTATACAATCCATACACACAGAGCTATAAAATCCATTTACACAGAGCTATACAATCCATATACACAGAGCTATACCGACCATATACACAGAGCTATACCGTCCATATTCACAGAGCTATACCGTCCATATTCACAGAGCTATACCGTCCATATACACAGAGCTATACCGTCCATATACACAGAGCTATACCGACCATATACACAGAGCGATACCGACCATATACACAGAGCTATACCGTCCATATACACAGAGCTATACCGTCCATATACACAGAGCTATTCCGACCATGTACACAGAGCTATACCATCCATATACACAGAGCTATACCATCCATATACACAGAACTATACCGTCCATAAAAACAGTTATACTGTCTATATACAAAGAGCTATACCATCCATATAATCTGCAGTTATACCGTCCAAATACACAGAGCTATACCGCCCATATACAAAGAGCTATACCGTTCATATACACAGAGCTATAACGTTCATATACACAGAGCTATACCGTCCATATACACAGAGTTATACCGTCCATATACACAGAGCTATACCGTCCATTTACACAGAGCTATACAGTCCATATACACATAGCTATACCGTCCATATACACAGCAGCTATACCGTCCATATACACAGAGCTATACCGTCCATATACACAGCAGCTTTACAATCTACCGTATTTTTCGCCCTATAAGACGCACTTTTATTCCCACAGTAGTGACTCTCGCTGCCAGCGCCCGTCCTCCCGGCCTGCCTCCTCCCTCCTCTCTGCTACAAGCGCTAGTTGCAAGTAATACAGGCGCTGATTACTATTAACATTGCCACAATTATATATAAGATTACGGTATATACAGTGAGCGGGGCCCGTGTAGTAGAATACAGTCACTGCACGGGCCACACTGTCATTATAAAAAGAGATGCGACCCCCACCCCCTGTATTGGGGGTCATTCACACTACAGGGACACTGTTATGGAGGGGATCTGTGGATGACACATATATGTGTCATCCACAGATCCCCCCCATAACAGTGTCATCCACAGATCCCCATAACAGTGTCATCCAGAGACCCCAATAAGAGCCATCCAGAGATCCCCCGAAACAGTGTCACCCACAGATCCCCCATAACAGTGTCACCCACAGATCCCCCATAACAGTGTCACCCACAGATCCCCCATAACAGTCACAAAAGAAACAGTCGGCACTCACTCAGTTTGCACGTTGCACGGAATAGGAAGAGGTCTCCATGAATATACAAAGAAAATCCCAGCAAACGTGTCTTCAATCAAGTGTAGATTTATTTCATCAAATAAATCCTGGACGTTTCGGCTAGCATGCCTTCATCAACAGGTACAAGTATGCATTCACCCACAGATCCCTCATAACAGTGTCACCCACAGATCCCCCATAACAGTGTCCTCAACAGATCCCCCATAATAGTGTCATCCACAGACCACCATTAGTTCAAAACACACCAAAAGCACACCTTTTTGTTAAAAATATTTTTTTTATTATTTTCCTCCTCAAAAACCTAGGTGCGTCTTATGGGCAGGTGCGTCTTATAGAATGAAAAATACGGTATATACACAGTGATATAATGTCCATATACACAGAGCTATACCATCCTTATACACAGAGCTATACCGTCCATATACACAGAGCTATACAGTCCATATACACAGAGCTATACAGTCCATATACACAGCAGCTTTACAATCTATATACACAGAGCTATACCGTCCATATACACATCAGCAATACCGTCCAAAAAAACAGCTATACCACTCATATACACAGAACTATACCGTCCATATACACAGAGCTATACCGTCCATATAAACATCAGAAATACCGTCCAAAAAAACAGAGCTATACCTTCCATAAACACAGAGTCATAACGTCCATATACATAGCAGCTATACCGTCCATATACACAGAGCTATACCGTCCATATACACAGAGCTACTATACCGTCCATATACATAGCAGCTATACAGTCCATATACACAGTGCTATACCACCCATATACAAAGTGCTATACCGTCCATATACACAGGGCTATACCATCCATATACACAGAGCTATACAGTCCATATACACAGAGCTATACCGTCCATATACACAGGGCTATACTGTCCATATACACAGAGCTATACCATCCATATACACAGAGCTATACTGTCCATATACACAGCAGCTATCCCGTCCATATACACAGGGCTTTACCGTCCATATACACAGGGCTTTACCGTCCATATACAAAGAGCTATACCGTCCATATACACAGAGCTATACCGTCCATATACACAGGGCTATACTGTCCATATACACAGAGCTATACCATCCATATACACAGAGCTATACCGTCCATATACACAGAGCTATACTGTCTATATACACAGTGCTTTACTGTCCATATACAGTTGCAAGAAAAAAGTATGTGAACCGTTTGGAATGATATGGATTTCTGCACAAATTGGTCATAAAATGTGATCTGATCTTCATCTAAGTCACAACAATAGACAATCACAGTCTGCTTAAACTAATAACACACAAAGAATTAACCACTTAAGGACCACAGGTTTATACCCCCCTAGTGACCAGGCCCTTTTTTTTACAAATCGGCACTTCACAACTTTAACGGTTTATTGCTCAGTCATGCAACTTGGCACCCAAATGAATTTTACCTCCTTTTCTTCTCACAAATACAGCTTTCTTTTGTTGGTATTAGATTGCTGCTGAGATTTTTAGTTTTTCTGATATCAATCAAAATAGACCGCAATTTTCTCAAAAAAAGTGTATTTTTAACTATTTCTGGTAAAATTGTTCAAATATAATTACATTTCTATACAAGTTTGTGTCAGAATTTATTGTGCTACATATCTTTGATAAAAAAAAATCCAATAAGTGTATATTTATTGGTTTGCGCAAAAGTTATAGCGTTTACAAACTATGGTACAAAAATGTGAATTTACGCATTTTTAAGCAGCTCTGACTTTCTGAGCACCTGTCATGTTTCTTGAGGTGCTGGAATGCCAGGATAGTATAAATACCCCCCAAATGACCCCATTTTAGAAAGAAGACACCCCAAAGTATTCGCGGAGGGGCATGGTGAGTTCATGTATGATTTAATTTTATTTCACAAGTTAACGGAAAATGACACTTTCTGAGTAAAAAAAAAATAATAATAAAGTTTCCATTTCTGCAAACTTCTGACAAAAAAATAAAAAATCTCCCACGGACTCACTATGCCCCTCAGTGAAAACCTTGGGGTGTCTACTTTCCGAAATGGGGTCATTTGTGGGGTGTGTTTACTGTTCTGGCATTTTGGGCGGGGCTAAATTGTGAGCAACCCTGTAAAGCCTAAAGGTACTCGTTGGACTTTCGGCCCCTTTACGCACCTAGACTGCAAAAAAGTGTCACACATGTGGTATCGCCGTACTCAGAAGAAGTAGGGCAATGTGTTTTGGGGTGTTTTTTTTACATATACCCATGCTGGGTGAGAGAAATATCTCTGTAAATTGACAACTTTGTATAAATATTTTTTAAAAGTTGTCATTTACAGAGATATTTCTCACACACAGTATGGGTATATGTAAAAATACACCCCAAAACACATTGCCCTACTTCTTCTGAGTACAGTGATACCACATGTATGACACTTTTTTGCAGCCTAGGTGCATAAAGGGGCCCAAATTCCAATGAGTACCTATAGGATTTCACAGGGCATTTTTACGCATTTGGATTCCAAACTACTTCTCACGCTTTAGGGCCCCTAAAGTGCCAGGGCAGTATAAATACCCCACAAGTGACCCCATTTTGGAAAGAAGACACCCCAAGGTATTCCGTGAGGGGCATGGCGAGTTCATAGAAGATTTTTTTTTTTGGCACAAGTTAGCAGAAATTGATATATATATTTTTTTCTTACAAGGTCTCATATTCCACTAACTTGTGACAAAAAATGTAATCTTACATGAACTCGCCATGCCCCTCACGGAATACCTTGGGGTGTCTTCTTTCTAAAATGGGGTCACATGTGGGGTATTTATACTGCCCTGGCATTTTAGGGGCCCTAAAGCGTGAGAAGAAGTCTGGAATCCAAATGCGTAAAAATGCCCTCCTAAAAGGTACTCATTGGAATTTGGGCCCCTTTGCGCACCTAGGCTGCAAAAAAGTGTCACACATGTGGTATTTCCGTACTCAGAAGAAGTAGGGCAATGTTTTTTTGGGGTGTATTTTTACATATACCCATGCTGGGTGAGAGAAATATCTCTGTAAATTGACAACTTTGTATAAAAAAAATTAAAAAGTTGTCATTTACAGAGATATTTCTCACACACAGGATAGTTAAATGTAAAAATACACCCCAAAACATATTGCCCTACTTCTCCTGAGTACGGCGATACTACATGTGTGACACTTTTTTGCAGCCTTGGTGCGCAAAGGGGCCCAATTTCCAATGAGTACCTTTTAGGAGGGCATTTTTATGCATTTGGATTCCAGATTTCTTCTCACGCTTTAGGGCCCCTAAAATGCCAGGGCAGTATAAATACCCCACATGTGACCCCATTTTGGAAAGAAGACACCCCAAGGTATTCCGTGAGGGGCATGGCGAGTTCATGGAAGATTTTTTTTTTGGCACAAGTTAGCAGAAATTGATTTTTTTTTGTTTTTTTCTCACAAAGTCTCCATTTCCGCTAACTTGGGACAAAAATTTCAATCTTTCATGGACTCAATATGCCCCTCAGCGAATACCTTGGGGTGTCTTCTTTCCAAAATGGGGTCATTTGTGGGGTGTTTGTACTGCCCTGGCATTTGAGGGTCTCCGCAATCATTACATGTATGGCCAGCGTTAGGAGTTTCTGCTATTCTCCTTATATTGAGCATACGGGTAATGAGATTTTTTTTTTCCGTTCAGCCTCTGGGCTGAAAGAAAAAATGAACGGCACAGATTTCTTCATTCGCATCGATCAATGTGGATGAAAAAATCTCTGCCAAAAAAAGAAAATGGAGGGGAAAGGCGTCTGCCAGGACATATGAGCTCCGCCCAACATCCAAACCCACTCAGCCCGTATGCCCTGGCAAACCCGATTTCTCCATTCACATCAATCGATGTGGATGAATAAATCATTGCAAGATTTTTTATTTTTTTATAAAAAATGTTTGCCAAAGCATATGAACACCGCGCCCCTCAGCTCATAAGCCTCGGCAAACGTATCTTTTAGAGAAATCTCGTCTTACACCGACTTTGTGTAATCTGACAGCAGCGCAATGCTTCTGTCAGAATGCACATCAGTGCTGCAGCTGGTTGATCGGTTGGTCCACCTAGAAGCTAAAAAAAAAGAAACAGGCAGCAACACAATACATTTATTAACATCAACTTTTATAAACTTTATAAAACATTTGAAACAGAACATTAACTTTTTTGCTTACCTGTGATTTTTTATATATTTTTTCCTTTAGAGGACAAACCTTTCTTTTCCCATGGGACAATGTGCAAAGCGCAAATCGCCCAGAGATGTGGCGAAGTACATTATGCACTTTGTCCCAGGTGAAAGGAGAGGTTTGTAGCAGCTCTGTGTGAAAGGGCCCTAAGACCCCTGTGTGCCTGTCCTGTGTCACGCAATCCCTATACTAAGTGTACCTGTGTGTGGTACTTGCGGAAACACTCCCCTATGCATAGGGCAGGCTGGTCAGGACAGTCAGGACAAAAAACGGTGGTGTCACGACTTATTCCATCCCTGCTACAGACACGACATCTTTATCTTGGGGAACGCTGAGGTGGGGTACCAGGATAGACACTCGGGAAGTGTCTGCCATGTAGCAGGCTAACTACATCAGGGACTTGGGACACGGACCCTCCTGGATACAGGAGTTCCGAAATTATCTTTTCCTGGAATTTTAGGAAGGATCCCGTTCTCCCAGCCTTACTGTAGAGAAAAAAACTAGTATATACAGCCAATTGAATTAAATAAACAGACACCTTCTTATACCAGCATCTGGTGCGGCGGGAAACTAAATAGGGAGCCAACATCTGGTCATTGAAGTCCACCCCTCCCATGTGAAGGTTATAGTCGTGGACAGAGAGGGGCTTTTCAATGACTCCAGTTGCCCTTTCAATTTGTACTGTCGTGTCTGCGTGAATGGTGGACAGAAAGTAAACGTCCCTCTTCTCCCTCCACTTCACCGCGAGTTCTTGGTCACACAAGGCAGCCCTCTCCCCCCATGCAAGTCGGGTATTAACGAGGCATTGGGAGAAGCCCCGGCGACTAGTTTGCGCGGTGCCACAGCATTGAATTCCGACTATATGTAAGTGCCGAAAGAGGTCCACGCTTGTGTAAAAATTGTCCACGTATAAGTAGTACACCTTGTGGAGTAAGGGTGACACCAAGTCCCAGACAATCTTGCCACTGCTCCCCAGGTAGTCAGGACATCCGACCGGCTCCCTCATAGACCCTAAAACGATATGTATAGCCTGTGGCCCTTTCACAGAGCTTATACAGTTTGACCCCATACCGGGCGCGCTTGCTGGGGATGTACTGTTTGATGCTAAGGCGCCCGGTAAAATGTACAAGGGACTCGTCTATGCAGATGTTCTGATTGGGGGTATACACATCTGCAAACCTGGATGACAAACGGTCTATGAGGGGCCGAATTTTGTGGAGCCGGTCATAAGCAGGATGGCCTCTTGGATGACAGGTGTTATTGTCAGCGAAATGCATAAAGCGCATGATGCCCTCAAAACGTGCCCTGGACATTGCAGCAGAGAACATGGGCATGTAATGTATTGGGTCTTTAGACCAATAGGACCGCAATACATTTTTTTTAGTTAGACCCATGCTGAGGATAAGGCCCAAAAATATTTTAAATTCGGAAACTGTGACTGGTTTCCACCGGTAAGGCTGGGAATAGTAGCTTTCTGGATTGGCGGTTATATACTGTGTGGCGTAGCGGTTGGTTTCTGCCACAGCAAAGTCATAGAGATCCGCGGTGAAGAACAGCTCAAAAATCTCAAGGGCTGATCCTAAATGAGCCGTCTCCACGCGAACTCCTGACTGGGCGGTGAAAGGGGGCAATACGGGTGCGGCGGAAGCAGGGGATTGCCAATTTGGGTTTGCCAGCACCTCTGGGAGACTAAGGGCTCTACGGGCCTGTGAACGTGGTGGCTGCGACGGGGAAGTTACTGCACGTGCCACCGTACCAGCTTGAACTGCCCTTCTGGTGCTCGCCACTTCACCAGGGAATATGGCAGTGCTGGTAGAAGGTCCAGGATGTGCTGCGCTGCTGGTGTATGCCGCACCATAAAAAAGATCTGCGCTAGCACCACTCTGCTGCAAATAAGGCTCATCACGCGGGGTATGCAGAACACTGACATGGGATCGGGTACGCCTGACCATAGCAGGGACCTCAACCTCGTCATCTTCACTAGCGGTCAGAGTGCCACTGCTGTCTACAGGTTCATATTTTGAACCACTGGATTCAGCGGGCGAGGCGTCCCCATCGCTTTCATCCATCACGGCCAGAATCCAGTAGGCCTCTTCAGCGGAATACCCCTTTGGCATTTTGGGCTAACTAAATTTAGGGCGTATTCCTCTGAGACTACCCAGGAAAAAGAGCAAGCATGTCTAGTAAAAAGGAGTGCTTGCGAAGTAAAGCTGCGATCGCTAATAAAGATCCAGAAAGCTCAAAAGTGATCTTTATAGCGCTGCAGCGATTTTACTGTGTTTTTGCAGTGATCAGAAAAAATATATAATTCTGTCACTGCGGTGGGGCGGACTGAACGCAAGTGTGCGCACAAGATCAGGCCTGATCGGGCGAACACTGCGTATTTTGTAGAGCCTAAGGTGACCCTAATGTACTGATATAGATCTGATTGCGATCAGTCTTGATCACTTACAGATACTATATAGTACTAGTGCTGATTAGCGACAGCGATGACGCTAATCAGCGACTAATCAGTGACTGCGGTGCGGTGGGCTGGGCGCTAACTACCTAACAAGTAGCTAACTAACTGGCGGTGATAAGGGACTCTTACAGGGGGGTGATCAATGACGGGGGGTGATCGGGGAGTCTATATGGGGTGATCAGGGGTTAATAAGTGACAGGGGGGGTGTAATGTGTGTGTGTGGTGTTTGGTGCTACTTACAGAGCTGCCTGTGTCCTCTGGTGGTCGATCCAAGCAAAAGGGACCACCAGAGGAGCAGGTAGCAGGTATATTAGACGCTATTTACAAAATAGCGTCTGATATACACATTTCATTGGTTATTTTAAAAATCTACAGCCAATGATCGCTGCTGGCAGGCTGTAGTTGTTTACTGCGCGATCCTGTGAACGCGAACTCCTGTGAGCGCGCGTTCACAGGAAATCTCAGGTCTCACGAGATGACGCCGATCTGAGCGATGAAGTGGATTAAGGTGAGTTATATATATATATATTTTTTTTTAACCCCTCCAGCCCTGTTGTACTATGCATTCTGTATTAAGAATGCAAATTTTTTTCCCTTATAACCATGTTATAAGGGAAAATAATAATGATCGGGTCCACATCCCGATCGTCTCCTAGCAACCGTGCGTGAAAATTGCACCGCATCCACACTTGCTTGCGGATGCTTGCGATTTTCACGCAGCCCTATTCACTTCTATGGGGCCTGCGTTGCGTGAAAAACGCAGAATATGGCCTCTTGCACACGACCATTTTTTTTTGCGGTCCGCAAAACGGATTTCCGTTGTTCCGTGATCTTTGACTGTTTTTTCTTCCGTGGGCCTTCCTTGATTTTTGGAGGATCCACGGACATGAAAAGTGAAAATAAAAAATAAGTCAAGTTTGCATTGAAAATGATAGGAAAAACGGACACGGATCACGGACATGGATAACGGACGCGGATGACTATCTTGTGTGCATCCGTGATTTTTCACGGATCCATTGACTTGAATGGGTCCGTGAACCGTTGTCCATGAAAAAAATAGGACAGGTCATATTTTTTTCACAGACTGGAAAAACGGATCACGGACGCGGAAGCCAAACGGTGCATTTTTTGAATTTTCCACGGACCCATTGAAAGTCAATGGGTCCGCGAAAAAAAACAGAAAACGGAACAACGGCCGCAGATGCACACAACGGTCGTGTGCATGAGGCCTATAGAACATGCTGCGATTTTCACGCAACGCACAAGTGATGCGTGAAAATCACCACTCATGTGCACAGCCCCATAGAAATGAATGGGTCCGGATTCAGTGCGGGTGCAATGCTTTCACGTCACGCATTGCACCCGCGCGGAAAACTCGCTCGTGTGAAAGGGGCCTAAAACATGATTTTTTTTCTTCAAAAATGACATCATCGTGTAAAACTTACCTAAATAAAAAAAAAAGTATACATATTAGGTATTGCCACATCCGTAATAACCTGCTCTATAAAAATGTAATATAACCTAACCCCTCAGATGAATACCGTAAAAAAAAAAAACGTGTAAAAAAAGCCATTTTTTGTCACCTTACATCACAAAAAGTGTAATAGCAAGCGATCAAAAAGTCACACGGACCCCAATCAAACCGTCATTTCATCCTGCAAAAATCATACCCTACCCAAGTTAATCGCCCAAAAACTGAAAAAAATTATGGCTCTCAGTCTATGGAAACACTAAAACATGATTTTTTTTGTTTCAAAAATAAATCATTGTGTAAAACTTACATTAAAAAAAAGCATACATATTAGGTATCGCCGCGTCTGTGACAACCTGTTCTATAAAAATACCACATGATCTAACCTGTCAGATGAATGTTGTAAATAACAAAAAATAAAAACGGTGCTAAAACACCTATTTCTTGTTACCTTGCTGCCTCACAAAAAGTGTAATATAGAGCAACCAAAAATCATATGTACCCTAAAATAGTACCAACAAAACTGCCACCCTATCCCGTAGTTTCTAAAATGGGATCACTTTTTTGGAGTTTCTACTCTAAGCGTGCATCAGGGGGGCATTTGAACCAGTTCAAAACCTGGTCAAAAAACCAGTCCAGAAAAATCTGCCTTCCAAAAACCGTATGGCATTCCTTTCCTTCTGCGCCCTGCCGTATGCCCGTACAGCGGTTAACGACCACATATGGGGTGTTTCTGTAAACTACAGAATCAGGGAAATAAATATTGAGTTTTGTTTGAGTTTTGTTTGGCTGTTAACCCTTGCTTTGTAACTGGAAAAAATTATTAAAATGGAAAATCAGGAAAAAAAGTGACATTTTGAATGGGGGGGGGGTGTAGTTTCTAGAATGGGGTCATTTTTGGGTGGTTTCTATTATGTAAGCCTCACAAAGTGACTTCAGACCTGAACTGGTCCTTGAAAAGTGGGTTTTTGAAAGTTTCAAAACTTTTAAGCCTTGTAACATCCCCAAAAAGTAAAATGTCATTCCCCAAATGATCCAAACATGAATTAGACATATGTGGAATGTAATTTTGTAGGTATTACTATGTATTATAGAAGTAGAGAAATTAAAACTTGGAAATTTGCTAATTTTTTGAAATTTTGGGCAAATTTGGTATTTTTTTAAAATAAAAATGATATTTTTTTTACTCCATTTTACCAGTGTCATGAAGTACAATATGTGACGAAAAAACTTTCTCAGAATGGCCTGGATAAGTCAAAGCGTTTTAAAGTTATCACCACATAAACTGACACTGGTAAGATTTGCAAAAAATGTCCTGGTTCTTAAGGTGAAAATGAGCCCGGTCCTTAAGGAGTTAACAGCGATTTCCACAACACCCCGCCCCCTTAACAGTGGCCTCTACAGCAATCTGCCCCTTAACACTGACCTCCATAGCAGAACGTCCCCTTAACTGTGACCTCCACAGCAGCCTGTCCCTAGGGTGGCCAAAGGTCAGGTTTTAGGTCGGACAGTCCGGCTTTGAGACTCCCTGTCCTCCGTCCGGCGCAGGGCCTGGATCGATACAGGAATGTCCTTTTGAACAGCTCCTGCTCAGACAGCAGCACTGTGCTGTCTGAGCGTGAGCTGCAGGGAGAAAGTCACCCTCCCTCCTACTCCTGCAGCTGACAGAAGTTGATTTTTACCTTCATTTTTTCAATCACCATCAGCTGCGGAGTGGGATGGGGCGTGGCCTAAGTCAGGGGAGTGGCTTGATGGGACCTGGGGCGGGGATTTTAAGTCCATCTTTTGAGGGTGTCCTGAATGGCCAAAACGGTGTAAAAAAAGCCATTTTTTCTCACCTTACATCACAAAAAGTGTAATACCATGCGATCAAAAAGTCATATGCACCCTACAATAGTAATAATCAAACCGTAATCTCATACCGAAAAAAATGAGACCCTATATAAGTCACTAAAAAACAAAAAAATAACTGGCTTTCAGAATGTGGAGACAAAAAAAAATTATAAAAAAAACCCATTGTAAATAACCCAAAAAAATTGGTGCCAAAACAGCTATTTTTTGTTACCTTGTCTCACAAAAAGTGTAATATAGAGCAACCAAAAATCATATGTACTCTAAAATAGTACCAACAAAACTGCCACCTTAGGCCTCATGTACACGACCATTGTTGTGTTCCGTGTCCATTGTTTCATTTTACGTGATTTTCTGCGGACCCATTGACTTTCAATGGCTCCGTTGAAAACTCGGAAAATGGACCGTTTGTCATCCGCGTCCGTGATCCGTGTTTCCAGTCCGTCAAAAAAATATGACCTGTCCTATTTTTTTCACGGACAACGGTTCGCGGACCCATTCAAGTCAATGGGTCCGTGAAAAAACACGGAGGCACACATCCGTGGCGGTTATACGTGTCCATTTTTTTCCTATCATTTTAAAGGCAAACTTGACTTCGATTTTTTTTTTCACTTTTCATGTCTGGTGATCCTTCAAAAATCAAGGAAGACACACGGAAACAAAAACGGAAACGGATCACGGAACAACGGAACCCCATTTTGCGGACCGTGAAAAAATACTGTCGTGTGCATGAGGCCTTATCCTGTAGTTTCCAAAATGGGGTCACTTTTCTGGAGTTTCTACTCTAGGGGTGCATCAGTGGGTCTTCAAATGTGACATGGTGTCAAAAAACCAGTCCAGCAAATTCTGCCTTCCAAAAACTACATGGCGTTCCTTTCCTTCTGCGCCCTGCCGTCTGCCCGTAAGTAGTTTACAGCCACATATGGGGTGTTTCTGTAAACTACAGAATCAGGGCAATAAATATTAAGTTTTTTTTGGCTGTTAACCCTTGCTTTATTACTGGAAAAATTGATTAAAATGGAAAATTTGGCAAAAAAGTGAAATTCTGAAATTCTGAAATTTCATCTCCATTTTCCATTAATTCTTGTGGAACACCTAAAGGGTCAACATCGTTTGTAAAATCAGTTTTGAATCCCTTGAGGGGTGTAGTTTCTTATATGGGGTCACTTTTTTGGAGTTTCTACTCTAGGAGTGCATCAGGAGGGCTTCAAATGGGACATGGTGTCAAAAAACCAGTCCAGCAAAATCTGCCTTCCAAAAACTATACTGCTCAAAAAAATAAAGGGAACACTTAAACAACACAATGTGACTCCAAGTCAATCACACTTCTGTGAAATCAAACTGTCCACTTAGGAAGCAACACTGACTGACAATCAATTTCACATGCTGTTGTGCAAATGGGATAGACAACAGGTGGAAATTATAGGCAATTAGCAAGACACCCCCAATAAAGAAGTGGTTCTGCAGGTGGTGACCACAGACCACTTCTCAGTTGCTATGCTTCCTGGCTGATGTTTTGGTCACTTTTGAATGCTGGCGGTGCTTTCACTCTAGTGGTAGCATGAGACGGAGTCTACAACCCACACAAGTGGCTCAGGTAGTGCAGCTTATCCAGGATGGCACATCAATGCGAGCTGTGGCAAGAAGGTTTGCTGTGTCTGTCAGCGTAGTGTCCAGAGCAAGGAGGCGCTACCAGGAGACAGGCCAGTACATCAGGAGACGTGGAGGAGGCCGTAGGAGGGCAACAACCCAGCAGCAGGACCGCTACCTCCGCCTTTGTGCAAGGAGGAACAGGAGGAGCACTGCCAGAGCTCTGCAAAATGACCTCCAGCAGGCCACAAATGTGCATGTGTCTGCTCAAACGGTCAGAAACAGACTCCATGAGGGTGATATGAGGGCCCGACATCCACAGGTGGGGGTTGTGCTTACAGCCCAACACCGTGCAGGACGTTTGGCATTTGCCAGAGAACACCAAGATTGACAAATTCGCCACTGGCGCCCTGTGCTCTTCACAGATGAAAGCATGTTCACACTGAGCACATGTGACAGACGTGACAGAGTCTGGAGACGCCATGGAGAACGTTCTGCTGCCTGCAACATCCTCCAGCATGACCGGTTTGGCATTGGGTCAGTAATGGTGTGGGGTGGCATTTCTTTGGAGGGCGTCAAAGCCCTCCATGTGCTCGCCAGAGGTAGCCTGACTGCCATTAGGTACCGAGATGAGATCCTCAGACCCCTTGTGAGACCATATGCTGGTGCGGTTGGCCCTGGGTTCATCCTAATGCAAGACAATGCTAGACCTCATGTGGCTAAAGTGTGTCAGCAGTTCCTGCAAGACGAAGGCATTGATGCTATGGACTGGCCCGCCCGTTCCCCAGACCTGAATCCAATTGAGCACATCTGGGACATCATGTCTCTCTCTATCCACAAACGTCACGTTGCACCACAGACTGTTCAGGAGTTGGCAGATGCTTTAGTCCAGGTCTGGGAGGAGATCCCTCAGGAGACTGTCCGCCACCTCATCAGGAGCATGCACATGCATTGTAGGGAGGTCATACAGGCACGTGGAGGCCACACACACTAATGAGCCTCATTTTGACTTGTTTTAAGGACATTACATCAAAGTTGGATAAGCCTGTAGTGTGTTTTTCCACTTTAATTTTGAGTGTGACTCCAAATCCAGACCTCCATGGGTGGAAAAATTTGATTTCCATTTTTAATTTTTGTGTGATTTTGTTGTCAGCACATTCAACTATGTAAAGAACAAAGTATTTCAGAAGAATGTTAATTAATTCAGATCTAGGATGTGTTATTTTTGTGTTCCCTTTATTTTTTTGAGCAGTGTATATGGCGTTCCTTTTCTTCTGCTGCCTGCCATGTGCCCGTACAGCAGTTTACCACTACACATGGGGTGTTTCTGTAAACTACAGGATCAGTGCAATAAATATTGAGTTTTGTTTGGCTGTTAACCCTTGTTTTGTTAGCATGATTAAAATGGAAAATCTGCCACAAAAGTGAAATTCTGAAATTTCATCCCCATTTTCCATTAATTCTTGTGGAACACCTAAAGGGTTAACAACATTTGTAAAATCAGTTTTGAATACCTTGAGGAGTGTAGTTTCAAAATTGTGGCATTTTTGGGTGGTTTCTATTATGTAAGCCTTATAAAGTAACTTCAGACCTGAACTGGTCCTTAAAAGGTGGGTTTTGGAAGTTTTCTGAAAAATTTCAAGATTTGCTTCTAAACTTCTAAGCCCTCTAACGTCCCCAAAAAATAAAATGACATTCACAAAATGATCCAAACATGAAGTAGACATATGGGGAATGTAAAGTAATAACTAGTTTTGGAGGTATTTCTATCAATTATAAAAGTAGAGAAATTGAATATGAAAATTTGCTAATTTCTTTTTTTTTTTTTTTTTTTTTTTTTTTTATAATAAAAAATGACATTTTTGACTCAGTTTTACCACTGTCATGAAGTACAATATGTGAAAACAATCTCAGAATGGCCTGGATAAGTAAAAGCATTTTAAAGTTATTACCACAAAAAGTGACACATGTCAGATTTGCAAAAAATGCCTCTGTCATGAAGGGGGAAATGGCCCGGATATGAAGTGGTTAAAGCTGACCAGTGGTGTAGGGATCGCTATAGCAACCATAGCAGTGGCTATGGGGCCCTACGCCACTGGGGGCAGTCCGGACCGCCTTCTGTTTTTTTTATTTTTTATTAACACACACACACTGTGACACTACACACAGGCAGCCAGGCTCGAGCCGCGGACTAGATTAGTGTAGTGGGCGGGGCACGGGCGGTCCGCGGCTCGGGCCTGGCTGGGGAGAAGGATTCAGTCAGGACATGAGCAGGCGGGGCGCACGGGCATCAGATGAGGTAGGCGGCGGTGGAGGGGGCCGGAACGGGGGCGTACCTGAGGGACGGAGGCGGAGCCAGGCACCAGCGCCGCAGCGCTGGAAATTGTAATGAATGATCCTAGTAACTAAAGGGAGGAGGCAGACTCAGGCGGTGGAGGGGGCCGGGCCGGGGGTGTACTACGTGGAGTAGAGTGTGGAGGGACTAGGGAGGGAGTGGTCCCGCCGGCCGCACTGGCACCAGTCAGATTCGTGCTCTCTGACTGTCACTGCCCGAAACCAGTCTGAGCAGCTCAGAGTGAGAGAGAGGAACCTTAGTCTCGCACTGCTACTGCTGCCAGCCTGTGCCTGCCTGCGCTGTACTGGACGTCTGGACCGGTCCTCTGCTCGCTGCTCCTGCCTCCTCCTCACTGGTCTCCAGTCCTGCGGCCTGCCACTCCAGTCTGTGCCTGCCTGCGCTGTACTGGACGTCTGGACCGGTCCTCTGCTCGGTGCTCCTGCCTCCTCCTCACTGGTCTCCAGTCCTGCGGCCTGCCACTCCAGTCTGTGCCTGCCTGCGCTGTACTGGACGTCTGGACCGGTCCTCTGCTCAGTGCTCCTGCCTCCTCCTCACTGGTCTCCAGTCCTGCGGCCTGCCACTCCAGTCTGTGCCTGCCTGCGCTGTACTGGACGTCTGGACCGGTCCTCTGCTCGGTGCTCCTGCCTCCTCCTCACTGGTCTCCAGTCCTGCGGCCTGCCACTCCAGTCTGTGCCTGCCTGCGCTGTACTGGATGTCTGGACCGGTCCTCTGCTCAGTGCTCCTGCCTCCTCCTCACTGGTCTCCAGTCCTGCGGCCTGCCACTCCAGTCTGTGCCTGCCTGCGCTGTACTGGACGTCTGGACCGGTCCTCTGCTCAGTGCTCCTGCCTCCTCCTCACTGGTCTCCAGTCCTGCGGCCTGCCACTCCAGTCTGTGCCTGCCTGCGCTGTACAGGACGTCTGGACCGGTCCTCTGCTCGGTGCTCCTGCCTCCTCCTCACTGGTCTCCAGTCCTGCGGCCTGCCACTCCAGCCTGTGCCTGCCTGCGCTGTACTGGACGTCTGGACCGGTCCTCTGCTAGGTGCTCCTGCCTCCTCCTCACTGGTCTCCAGTCCTGCGGCCTGCCACTCCAGCCTGTGCCTGCCTGCGCTGTACTGGACGTCTGGACCGGTCCTCTGCTCGGTGCTCCTGCCTCCTCCTCACTGGTCTCCAGTCCTGCGGCCTGCCACTCCAGTCTGTGCCTGCCTGCGCTGTACTGGACGTCTGGACCGGTCCTCTGCTCGGTGCTCCTGCCTCCTCCTCACTGGTCTCCAGTCCTGCGGCCTGCCACTCCAGTCTGTGCCTGCCTGCGCTGTACTGGATGTCTGGACCGGTCCTCTGCTCAGTGCTCCTGCCTCCTCCTCACTGGTCTCCAGTCCTGCGGCCTGCCACTCCAGTCTGTGCCTGCCTGCGCTGTACTGGACGTCTGGACCGGTCCTCTGCTCGGTGCTCCTGCCTCCTCCTCACTGGTCTCCAGTCCTGCGGCCTGCCACTCCAGTCTGTGCCTGCCTGCGCTGTACAGGACGTCTGGACCGGTCCTCTGCTCGGTGCTCCTGCCTCCTCCTCACTGGTCTCCAGTCCTGCGGCCTGCCACTCCAGCCTGTGCCTGCCTGCGCTGTACTGGACGTCTGGACCGGTCCTCTGCTAGGTGCTCCTGCCTCCTCCTCACTGGTCTCCAGTCCTGCGGCCTGCCACTCCAGCCTGTGCCTGCCTGCGCTGTACTGGACGTCTGGACCGGTCCTCTGCTCGGTGCTCCTGCCTCCTCCTCACTGGTCTCCAGTCCTGCGGCCTGCCACTCCAGTCTGTGCCTGCCTGCGCTGTACTGGACGTCTGGACCAGTCCTCTGCTCGGTGCTCCTGCCTCCTCCTCACTGGTCTCCAGTCCTGCGGCCTGCCACTCCAGCCTGTGCCTGCCTGTGCTGTACTGGACGTCTGGACCGGTCCTCTGCTCGGTGCTCCTGCCTCCTCCTCACTGGTCTCCAGTCCTGCGGCCTGCCACTCCAGCCTGTGCCTGCCTGCGCTGTACTGGACGTCTGGACCGGTCCTCTGCTCAGTGCTCCTGCCTCCTCCTCACTGGTCTCCAGTCCTGCGGCCTGCCACTCCAGTCTGTGCCTGCCTGCGCTGTACTGGACGTCTGGACCGGTCCTCTGCTCGGTGCTCCTGCCTCCTCCTCACTGGTCTCCAGTCCTGCGGCCTGCCACTCCAGCCTGTGCCTGCCTGTGCTGTACTGGACGTCTGGACCGGTCCTCTGCTCGGTGCTCCTGCCTCCTCCTCACTGGTCTCCAGTCCTGCGGCCTGCCACTCCAGTCTGTGCCTGCCTGCGCTGTACTGGACGTCTGGACCGGTCCTCTGCTCGGTGCTCCTGCCTCCTCCTCACTGGTCTCCAGTCCTGCGGCCTGCCACTCCAGTCTGTGCCTGCCTGCGCTGTACTGGACGTCTGGACCGGTCCTCTGCTCGGTGCTCCTGCCTCCTCCTCACTGGTCTCCAGTCCTGCGGCCTGCCACTCCAGCCTGTGCCTGCCTGCGCTGTACTGGACGTCTGGACCGGTCCTCTGCTCGGTGCTCCTGCCTCCTCCTCACTGGTCTCCAGTCCTGCGGCCTGCCACTCCAGTCTGTGCCTGCCTGCGCTGTACTGGACGTCTGGACCGGTCCTCTGCTCGGTGCTCCTGCCTCCTCCTCACTGGTCTCCAGTCCTGCGGCCTGCCACTCCAGCCTGTGCCTGCCTGCGCTGTACTGGACGTCTGGACCGGTCCTCTGCTCGGTGCTCCTGCCTCCTCCTCACTGGTCTCCAGTCCTGCGGCCTGCCACTCCAGCCTGTGCCTGCCTGCGCTGTACTGGACGTCTGGACCGGTCCTCTGCTCGGTGCTCCTGCCTCCTCCTCACTGGTCTCCAGTCCTGCGGCCTGCCACTCCAGCCTGTGCCTGCCTGCGCTGTACTGGACGTCTGGACCAGTCCTCTGCTCAGTGCTCCTGCCTCCTCCTCTCTGGTCTCCAGTCCTGCGGCCTGCCACTCCAGTCTGTGCCTGCTGTGACTCTAAAAGTAAGTTATTCACTTAAAGTGAATTTAAGAAAGTGAGAAAAAAGTGAGAACCAATTTTCTGAGATACTTGATCTAAGTTCTGAAGTTAAAAAGAGCTGCCTGCAGAGTGGGGCCCCCAAGAGAAGCAAGGGGCGCCCTCCCTATCATTGCAGGTCTGCAGGCAGCTCTTTTTAACTTCAGAATTCAGATCATCAGACTCTCACTAATTACAAATTTACAGCACACACCCTGGCCTGTAGTGTCCACCATCAGACAGGGGAGGGAAGAAACCCCAGAACTAGAGTGTGCCCCCCAACATGGGGGGCAGACTGACACTCTATTTCTGGGGTTTCTTTTCTTCCCAACCCTGTCTGATGGTGGACACTACAGGGGTGTGCGCTGTAATTAGTAAGTTAGAGTCTGATGATCTGAAGTTAAAAAGAGATGCCATCAGTGATAAGGAGGGCGCCCCTTCCTTCTTTTGGGGGGCACACTCTAGTTCTGGGGTTTCTCCCCCCCCCTTATATGACAGACTAAGGGTACTTTTGCACTTGTGGCAGGTCGGATCCATCCTGCCGCTATTTCGCTGGACGCTGCTCCGTCCCCATTGAGCGGTGGGAGAACTAGGATGGGTGTTTGGGTGGGAGCTCTGGAAGGGGTTGTGGGAGGCCCGATAGATATGTGGGGGGGGGGGACCCATAATTTTTTTTTGCTATGGGGCCCATGCATTTCTAGCTACGCCCCTGAAGCTGACCTACCGCAGTGAGGAAAAAATGGCTGGGTTGTTATGGAAACCTGGTGTAAAACTCTGTGTATGTGGAGACTTTTATTGGCTGATAAGGGACATGTGACCGTGGGTATGGCAGTTGGGATATGAGTGAAAGGCTTGCTGGCTTTTATTGGTTAATGCAGGTAATTTTTTGGGAATATCTCAGGAAGGGTACGTCCTAGAGAGCTAAGACCCGGTCTAAAACCTTCCCAGACACCTGATGTACCTGTGTGATTGTAAATGTGACGGTGCGGATTCCTTTAGCGGACATACACACACATATACACTCAGGTATGGCCGGATGACCCAACTGCTACACCCCGAGTGCGCTGTTTACAGAAGTCAGAAGATGGCATGCTCCATTTCCAAGAGCTACCCCAGCCAGAGCCGCTTCTGTACCCATTAGGCCTGGCAGGAGATTCTGGACCCCTCAAGCAGAAGGTTGTGGCTGCCATGAGGAGTGTGACCACCCGGTCAGTACTGTGTTCAGCCACAGGAGGGCAGTGGCGCTTTACCACCCAAGCCAGGATGGATTACAAAAGGCAGGACCGTCCACCCATGAGCTTCTCCATCTCAAGCAGCGAGGAGGATCTGAAGTCCTTCCTCTGAAGAGCTCATTTTCAACACTTCTCTTTAAAGAAAAAGGAAAGTGACTTCTGGGAGCCACACCGTGGACTGCACCTGAAGGGTGAGGACCTGTTGGCATTGTTTTATGTTTCAGGTGGCCCCCTTATTTTTAGCCCTCACCCGTATGGCCATGCTAGTTAGGACTCTCCACAACTATCAACCTCTACCCCCAAGTTGCGCTTAGCAGCGCCCATTCCCTTTTTTCCCCCTTTTCAGGTTATTTGGTAGCCCCTTTGCAAAAAGGTTCTCATGACCTGTGCTGCTATTCCTATACCCGTGTGGATTACAAATGACTTTGCTATCTCATGTGGATTACAACTATTGCCTTATGTGGATTAAAAATGACTTCATTACCTAATTTGGATTACAATTGATGACATTACCTTGTTTCCAATGGATTACAAAGGAACTGTTTGCACTATTTGATTCTGGTTTGGTGCATTTCATCCACCAACAAAGAAGAAGAGACTTTAATGTGAATTTATTGCACTATTCTATTGCACTATTTAATTGCAGTATAGATTGGCCTCATCTATTTGCACTATGTTTGCACTAATCTTTTGCAGGTTCAGCAAAGTTCAAGTATATTGTGTTCTTTTACAGGTACCTCAATGTGATTATATGCATTTTTATATGGACTCTGCACTTTACATTGTTAGCCAGATAGTGAGCGACCTTACTTCTTCGCTTACATGGACTGACTCTGTGGACGTTAATTTACGTCACAAGCAACTCTAACATCGCTATTGCTCATTGTGGACTGCCTCTGAGGACAGTAAATACAAATGTTTCTTATGTGACTCCCTTTTTCTGCGCTTCTGGAGGGCCACGCCTGGGGATTTCAGCATATCCTGGTAGGAGCACCGTGACATGTGCAACACTATTTAGGCTACCTTACACCACTCTGGCATTCCTACATCTGGGTACCACCATCTATTACATCACCAAAAAGGGGCCCTGTGCCCTTGTTGCTTCACTGCAACTGATGTCACGACAAATATGTACATTTAGAAACCCCCAAGTAGTGCGTGCAAACGTCCTTTCTGGTCGCCGCTAGTACACAAGGAGCATGCAGCCAACCTGCACAGCACCAGTGACAGGAACCACAGAGATGCCGACATGGAAGCCATAAACACAGGCCATAGTTCACACACCACTGCAGCCAGCATGCAGCCCCAAGCAACCAGCATACTCAGGTGTCAGCCTGCATCCAGTACACGAGGAGACTGCAGCCAGCATGCAGCCCCAAGCAACCAGCATACACAGGTGTCAGCCTGCAGCCAGTACACGAGGAGACTGCAGCCAGCATGCAGCCCCAAGCAACCAGCATACACAGGTGTCAGCCTGCAGCCAGTACACGAGAGAGACTGCAGCCAGCCGACAAGGACACAGCTGTCACAGTGAACCGCACCGTGACAGCTGCACTGCATCATGGGTCATATTGTGTTTCAGGGCTTCTTACTTTCACTTTGTAACACGTGCAGCCGCCATTTTGGAAAAAATCTAATTCATTACCACGAAGGGAGAAGGAATTTGGCTTTGTTGCAAATTAATTTTGCCTAAACTTCAGATGCTTTGATTCGCTCAACATTAGTCCAGAACTATCAGTTTATTATTTTATACATTGTATTACAATCTATAGGGTTCAGATCTACGATTTATTATATTCTATATTTTATTATAATCTATACGGTTTAGATCTATGATTGATTATATTATAAATTGTATTATAATCTATAGGGTTCAGATCTATGATTGATTATATTATACATTTTATTATAATCTACAAAATGTGAATATGGTGATCAAGGCGTGTGTAGTGCTGCACAACTACATACGTACCTATGAGTCAATACCTGATGAGGACGCCCAAGTCTACAGTCCGCCATCAGGAAGAGACACTTTACGACTTGGAGGATCAGGATCTGCTGGACTGAGAGTGCGGGAGTTATTTTCTGATTATTTGATGTCCCCAATAGGTTCTTTACCTTTTCACCAGTAGACCGTGACTCATGGAATTTTTTTTTTTTTTTTTGGGGGCGAGTTTTACCTGGATGGATATTTTTTAGTTAGCTTTTGTTTTTGGAAGTTAGGGACTCGCAAGATAATGAGGACCCTTGACGTGGGTTGCGAGCTTACATATTTTGCTTAAATATATACTGTTTAAAACACAGTATGTGAAATATGTACTAATTGTTTGAAATTAAAAGCAGGCACTCACCAGCTGGTTAGTCTAATAAGTAGTAGCTTTATATATTGAGATAAAATTTACAATAAAATATACATAAAAAATTTACATAAACTGATTAACATATAATGCACTGGGGATAATAGGACACTAAGTATCCTGCTTCGATATCCTGCTAGCTGAATGGATATTAGGCTTTAGGTCTATAGGTGTATATAATATGCTCAATTCATATAATCAAATCAGAGTCCTGTGTAAAATAAGGATAACACAAACGTCCTTCTGTGAACAAAAACCTGTGAAGAATAAAGTAGAAATCCTGTGCAAAATAAGTGATACAAAAGTAATATGCTGGTGATATATTTTGAGTGAATATAGTGTTAAATAAGGTCGTGCATAGACCTGGTAGCAATTCCTCAGTTGAGGTATATAATGTTTCAATTCAGTAGCAGTTCCTCTATGCGTTAGGCAGTAGGGCTTAGGTAAAGAATGGTCGGGTTTTAGAATGGTCGGGTTTTAGAACTGGCTAGCCACTGAGGAAGAGGGAGGACCCTCGAAACGCGTCTGGCTGGTTCCTGCGAGTATTTACCCACCCTATTCCGAAAAAAGTTGGAAGAATATCGTCTAGTCTGCAGCTACAATCCAGTGAAAATTTAGCTGGACTAACTGATCGCGAGACTACGCGAGACCACGAGAACTGGAGAGATTACTTCCTGATTGCTGAGACGCAAGGAAGCTCTGTGTATATGGACGGTATAGCTCTGTGTATATGGACGGTATAGCTCTGTGTATATGGACGGTATAGCTGCTGTGTATATGGACGGTATAGCTCTGTGTATATGGACGTATAGCTCTGTGTATATGGACGGTATAGCTTGGTGTAATAAACACTTTATTCTTTACATTTAATTTCATCACTAACAAGTTGTTTACTTAGAAATACAAATGGACCTTCTCTGGACAGAGGGCTTCATGTATTTAATATATTAGAAATATTAAACTTATAAAAATCCCCTTAAACTGCAGGAAAATCTCTTTTTTTACAGATTCATCACCGGTCACGTTTCACATTCAGCCCGAGGGTCAATGGACTTCTCACTGATTTCATCCATTGGACTCAGGAAGGGAAAAGTCTTTTTCCATGAATTTGTCTCATGTTACAGACGGGTTAAGAGACAATTCAGGGAACGATTCCCAGCAGAAAGAAAGTTCACAAGATGTAAATAACTAAAAGTTTCTCCTTGTTCTCTGGAGTCGGCATTTCAGTAACAATCCGGTTCTTCCCTGTAATTATGATTCTGAATGAGCGCATATGGCGAGGTGTGAGGAGGGGCCGCTCCGCTCCTCTGCTTCATTTTTACTATGAGCTTTGGTTCACTTTCCGTCCTGTGTAATTATGTCTCCAGGTAACTGACTCCTGGATGTATTACAGATTTATCCATGTAGTGAGGGCGGGGGAGGGTGGGGGGGGGGCGAGAGCGGCTCCGACCTGTCATCTGAGATAACGAGTGACATCTAATACATTGTGTAGTATAAGAAATCAGATATCAAAATACAGTGCATAACAACCTCAAAGACCTGGACCTTATAGATTATAATAAAATGTATAATATAATCAATCATAGATCTGAACCCTATAGATTATAATACAATTTATAATATAATCAATCATAGATCTGAACCCTATAGATTATAATACAATTTATAATATAATTAATCATAGATCTAAACCGTATAGATTATAATAAAATATAGAATATAATAAATCGTAGATCTGAACCCTATAGATTGTAATACAATGTATAAAATAATAAACTGATAGTTCTGGACTAATGTTGAGCGAATCAAAGCATCTGAAATTTAGGCAAAATTAATTTGCAACAAAGCCAAATTCCTTCTCCCTTCGTGGTAATGAATTAGATTTTTTCCAAAATGGCGGCTGCACGTGTTACAAAGTGAAAGTAAGAAGCCCTGAAACACAATATGACCCATGATGCAGTGCAGCTGTCACGGTGCGGTTCACTGTGACAGCTGTGTCCTTGTCGGCTGGCTGCAGTCTCCTCGTGTACTGGCTGCAGGCTGACACCTGTGTATGCTGGTTGCTTGGGGCTGCATGCTGGCTGCAGTGGTGTGTGAACTATGGCCTGTGTTTATGGCTTCCATGTCGGCATCTCTGTGGTTCCTGTCACTGGTGCCGTGCAGGTTGGCTGCATGCTCCTTGTGTACTAGCGGCGACCAGAAAGGACGTTTGCACGCACTACTTGGGGGTTTCTAAATGTACATATTTGTCGTGACATCAGTTGCAGTGAAGCAACAAGGGCACAGGGCCCCTTTTTGGTGATGTAATAGATGGTGGTACCCAGATGTAGGAATGCCAGAGTGGTGTAAGGTAGCCTAAATAGTGTTGCACATGTCACGGTGCTCCTACCAGGATATGCTGAAATCCCCAGGCGTGGCCCTCCAGAAGCGCAGAAAAAGGGAGTCACATAAGAAACATTTGTATTTACTGTCCTCAGAGGCAGTCCACAATGAGCAATAGCGATGTTAGAGTTGCTTGTGACGTAAATTAACGTCCACAGAGTCAGTCCATGTAAGCGAAGAAGTAAGGTCGCTCACTATCTGGCTAACAATGTAAAGTGCAGAGTCCATATAAAAATGCATATAATCACATTGAGGTACCTGTAAAAGAACACAATATACTTGAACTTTGCTGAACCTGCAAAAGATTAGTGCAAACATAGTGCAAATAGATGAGGCCAATCTATACTGCAATTAAATAGTGCAATAGAATAGTGCAATAAATTCACATTAAAGTCTCTTCTTCTTTGTTGGCGGATGAAATGCACCAAACCAGAATCAAATAGTGCAAACAGTTCCTTTGTAATCCATTGGAAACAAGGTAATGTCATCAATTGTAATCCAAATTAGGTAATGAAGTCATTTTTAATCCACATAAGGCAATAGTTGTAATCCACAAGAGATAGCAAAGTCATTTGTAATCCACACGGGTATAGGAATAGCAGCACAGGTCATGAGAACCTTTTTGCAAAGGGGCTACCAAATAACCTGAAAAGGGGGAAAAAAGGGAATGGGCGCTGCTAAGCGCAACTTGGAGATAGAGGTTGATAGTTGTGGAGAGTCCTAACTAGCATGGCCATACGGGTGAGGGCTAAAAATAAGGGGGCCACCTGAAACATAAAACAATGCCAACAGGTCCTCACCCTTCAGGTGCAGTCCACGGTGTGGCTCCCAGAAGTCACTTTCCTTTTTCTTTAAAGAGAAGTGTTGAAAATGAGCTCTTCAGAGGAAGGACTTCAGATCCTCCTCGCTGCTTGAGATGGAGAAGCTCATGGGTGGACGGTCCTGCCTTTTGTAATCCATCCTGGCTTGGGTGGTAAAGCGCCACTGCCCTCCTGTGGCTGAACACAGTACTGACCGGGTGGTCACACTCCTCATGGCAGCCACAACCTTCTGCTTGAGGGGTCCAGAATCTCCTGCCAGGCCTAATGGGTACAGAAGCGGCTCTGGCTGGGGTAGCTCTTGGAAACGGAGCATGCCATCTTCTGACTTCTGTAAACAGCACACTCGGGGTGTAGCAGTTGGGTCATCCGGCCATACCTGAGTGTATATGTGTGTGTATGTCCGCTAAAGGAATCCGCACCGTCACATTTACAATCACACAGGTACATCAGGTGTCTGGGAAGGTTTTAGACCGGGTCTTAGCTCTCTAGGACGTACCCTTCCTGAGATATTCCCAAAAAATTACCTGCATTAACCAATAAAAGCCAGCAAGCCTTTCACTCATATCCCAACTGCCATACCCACGGTCACATGTCCCTTATCAGCCAATAAAAGTCTCCACATACACAGAGTTTTACACCAGGTTTCCATAACAACCCAGCCATTTTTTCCTCACTGCGGTAGGTCAGCTTCAGGGGCGTAGCTAGAAATGCATGGGCCCCATAGCAAAAAAAAATTATGGGTCCCCCCCCCACATATCTATCGGGCCTCCCACAACCCCTTCCAGAGCTCCCATCCAAACACCCATCCTAGTTCTCCCACCGCTCAATGGGGACGGAGCAGCGTCCAGCGAAATAGCAGCAGGATGGATCCGACCTGCCACAAGTGCAAAAGTACCCTTAGTCTGTCATATAAGGGGGGGGAGAAACCCCAGAACTAGAGTGTGCCCCCCAAAAGAAGGAAGGGGCGCCCTCCTTATCACTGATGGCATCTCTTTTTAACTTCAGATCATCAGACTCTAACTTACTAATTACAGCGCACACCCCTGTAGTGTCCACCATCAGACAGGGTTGGGAAGAAAAGAAACCCCAGAAATAGAGTGTCAGTCTGCCCCCCATGTTGGGGAGCACACTCTAGTTCTGGGGTTTCTTCCCTCCCCTGTCTGATGGTGGACACTACAGGCCAGGGTGTGTGCTGTAAATTTGTAATTAGTGAGAGTCTGATGATCTGAATTCTGAAGTTAAAAAGAGCTGCCTGCAGACCTGCAATGATAGGGAGGGCGCCCCTTGCTTCTCTTGGGGGCCCCACTCTGCAGGCAGCTCTTTTTAACTTCAGAACTTAGATCAAGTATCTCAGAAAATTGGTTCTCACTTCTTTCTCACTTTCTTAAATTCACTTTAAGTGAATAACTTACTTTTAGAGTCATAGCAGGCACAGACTGGAGTGGCAGGCCGCAGGACTGGAGACCAGTGAGGAGGAGGCAGGAGCACCGAGCAGAGGACCGGTCCAGACGTCCAGTACAGCGCAGGCAGGCACAGGCTGGAGTGGCAGGCCGCAGGACTGGAGACCAGTGAGGAGGAGGCAGGAGCACCGAGCAGAGGACCGGTCCAGACGTCCAGTACAGCGCAGGCAGGCACAGGCTGGAGTGGCAGGCCGCAGGACTGGAGACCAGTGAGGAGGAGGCAGGAGCACCGAGCAGAGGACCGGTCCAGACGTCCAGTACAGCGCAGGCAGGCACAGACTGGAGTGGCAGGCCGCAGGACTGGAGACCAGTGAGGAGGAGGCAGGAGCACCGAGCAGAGGACCGGTCCAGACGTCCAGTACAGCGCAGGCAGGCACAGGCTGGAGTGGCAGGCCGCAGGACTGGAGACCAGTGAGGAGGAGGCAGGAGCACCTAGCAGAGGACCGGTCCAGACGTCCAGTACAGCGCAGGCAGGCACAGGCTGGAGTGGCAGGCCGCAGGACTGGAGACCAGTGAGGAGGAGGCAGGAGCACCGAGCAGAGGACCGGTCCAGACGTCCTGTACAGCGCAGGCAGGCACAGACTGGAGTGGCAGGCCGCAGGACTGGAGACCAGTGAGGAGGAGGCAGGAGCACCTAGCAGAGGACCGGTCCAGACGTCCAGTACAGCGCAGGCAGGCACAGGCTGGAGTGGCAGGCCGCAGGACTGGAGACCAGTGAGGAGGAGGCAGGAGCACTGAGCAGAGGACCGGTCCAGACGTCCAGTACAGCGCAGGCAGGCACAGACTGGAGTGGCAGGCCGCAGGACTGGAGACCAGTGAGGAGGAGGCAGGAGCACTGAGCAGAGGACCGGTCCAGACGTCCAGTACAGCGCAGGCAGGCACAGGCTGGAGTGGCAGGCCGCAGGACTGGAGACCAGTGAGGAGGAGGCAGGAGCACCGAGCAGAGGACCGGTCCAGACGTCCATTACAGCGCAGGCAGGCACAGACTGGAGTGGCAGGCCGCAGGACTGGAGACCAGTGAGGAGGAGGCAGGAGCAGCGAGCAGAGGACCGGTCCAGACGTCCAGTACAGCACAGGCAGGCACAGGCTGGCAGCAGTAGCAGTGCGAGACTAAGGTTCCTCTCTCTCACTCTGAGCTGCTCAGACTGGTTTCGGGCAGTGACAGTCAGAGAGCACGAATCTGACTGGTGCCAGTGCGGCCGGCGGGACCACTCCCTCCCTAGTCCCTCCACACTCCACTCCACGTAGTACACCCCTGGCCCGGCCCCCTCCACCGCCTGAGTCTGCCTCCTCCCTCTAGTTACTAGGATCATTCATTACAATTTCCAGCGCTGCGGCGCTGGTGCCTGGCTCCGCCTCCGTCCCTCAGGTACGCCCCCGTTCCGGCCCCCTCCACCGCCGCCTACCTCATCTGATGCCCGTGCGCCCCGCCTGCTCATGTCCTGACTGAATCCTTCTCCCCAGCCAGGCCCGAGCCGCGGACCGCCCGTGCCCCGCCCATTACACTAATCTAGTGTAGTGGGCGGGCGGTCCGCGGCTCGAGCCTGGCTGCCTGTGTGTAGTGTCACAGTGTGTGTGTGTTAATAAAAAATAAAAAAAACAGAAGGCGGTCCGGACTGCCCCCAGTGGCGTAGGGCCCCATAGCCACTGCTATGGTTGCTATAGCGATCCCTACACCACTGGTCAGCTTTAACCACTTCATATCCGGGCCATTTCCCCCTTCCTGACAGAGGCATTTTTTGCAAATCTGACATGTGACACTTTTTGTGGTAATAACTTTAAAATGCTTTTACTTATCCAGGCCATTCTGAGATTGTTTTCACATATTGTACTTCATGACAGTGGTAAAACTGAGTCAAAAATGTCATTTTTTATTATAAAAAAAAAAAAAAAAAAAAAAAAAAAATTAGCAAATTTTCATATTCAATTTCTCTACTTTTATAATTGATAGAAATACCTCCAAAACTAGTTATTACTTTACATTCCCCATATGTCTACTTCATGTTTGGATCATTTTGTGAATGTCATTTTATTTTTTGGGGACGTTAGAGGGCCTAGAAGTTTAGAAGCAAATCTTCAGAAAACTTCCAAAACCCACCTTTTAAGGACCAGTTCAGGTCTGAAGTTACTTTATAAGGCTTACATAATAGAAACCACCCAAAAATGCCACAATTTTGAAAACTACACTCCTCAAGGTATTCAAAACTGATTTTACAAATGTTGTTAACCCTTTAGGTGTTCCACAAGAATTAATGGAAAATGGGGATGAAATTTCAGAATTTCACTTTTGTGGCAGATTTTCCATTTTAATCATGCTAACAAAACAAGGGTTAACAGCCAAACAAAACTCAATATTTATTGCACTGATCCTGTAGTTTACAGAAACACCCCATGTGTAGTGGTAAACTGCTGTACGGGCACATGGCAGGCAGCAGAAGGAAAGGAACGCCATATACACTGCTCAAAAAAATAAAGGGAACACAAAAATAACACATCCTAGATCTGAATTAATTAATATTCTTCTGAAATACTTTGTTCTTTACATAGTTGAATGTGCTGACAACAAAATCACACAAAAATTAAAAATGGAAATCAAATTTTTCCACCGATGGAGGTCTGGATTTGGAGTCACACTCAAAATTAAAGTGGAAAAACACACTACAGGCTTATCCAACTTTGATGTAATGTCCTTAAAACAAGTCAAAATGAGGCTCATTAGTGTGTGTGGCCTCCACGTGCCTGTATGACCTCCCTACAATGCATGTGCATGCTCCTGATGAGGTGGCGGACGGTCTCCTGAGGGATCTCCTCCCAGACCTGGACTAAAGCATATGCCAACTCCTGGACAGTCTGTGGTGCAACGTGACGTTTGTGGATAGAGCGAGACATGATGTCCCAGATGTGCTCAATTGGATTCAGGTCTGGGGAACGGGCGGGCCAGTCCATAGCATCAATGCCTTCGTCTTGCAGGAACTGCTGACACACTTTAGCCACATGAGGTCTAGCATTGTCTTGCATTAGGATGAACCCAGGGCCAACCGCACCAGCATATGGTCTCACAAGGGGTCTGAGGATCTCATCTCGGTACCTAATGGCAGTCAGGCTACCTCTGGCGAGCACATGGAGGGCTTTGAGGCCCTCCAAAGAAATGCCACCCCACACCATTACTGACCCAATGCCAAACCGGTCATGCTGGAGGATGTTGCAGGCAGCAGAACGTTCTCCATGGCGTCTCCAGACTCTGTCACGTCTGTCACATGTGCTCAGTGTGAACATGCTTTCATCTGTGAAGAGCACAGGGCGCCAGTGGCGAATTTGTCAATCTTGGTGTTCTCTGGCAAATGCCAAACGTCCTGCACGGTGTTGGGCTGTAAGCACAACCCCCACCTGTGGATGTCGGGCCCTCATATCACCCTCATGGAGTCTGTTTCTGACCGTTTGAGCAGACACATGCACATTTGTGGCCTGCTGGAGGTCATTTTGCAGAGCTCTGGCAGTGTTCCTCCTGTTCCTCCTTGCACAAAGGCGGAGGTAGCGGTCCTGCTGCTGGGTTGTTGCCCTCCTACGGCCTCCTCCACGTCTCCTGATGTACTGGCCTGTCTCCTGGTAGCGCCTCCTTGCTCTGGACACTACGCTGACAGACACAGCAAACCTTCTTGCCACAGCTCGCATTGATGTGCCATCCTGGATAAGCTGCACTACCTGAGCCACTTGTGTGGGTTGTAGACTCCGTCTCATGCTACCACTAGAGTGAAAGCACCGCCAGTGTTCAAAAGTGACAAAAACATCAGCCAGGAAGCATAGGAACTGAGAAGTGGTCTGTGGTCACCACCTGCAGAACCACTTCTTTATTGGGGGTGTCTTGCTAATTGCCTATAATTTCCACCTGTTGTCAATCCCATTTGCACAACAGCATGTGAAATTGATTGTCAGTCAGTGTTGCTTCCTAAGTAGACAGTTTGATTTCACAGAAGTGTGATTGACTTGGAGTCACATTGTGTTGTTTAAGTGTTCCCTTTATTTTTTTGAGCAGTATAGTTTTTGGAAGGCAGATTTTGCTGGACTGGTTTTTTGACACCATGTCCCATTTGAAGCCCTCCTGATGCACTCCTAGAGTAGAAACTCCAAAAAAGTGACCCCATATAAGAAACTACACCCCTCAAGGGATTCAAAACTGATTTTACAAACGATGTTGACCCTTTAGGTGTTCCACAAGAATTAATGGAAAATGGAGATGAAATTTCAGAATTTCAGAATTTCACTTTTTTGCCAAATTTTCCATTTTAATCAATTTTTCCAGTAATAAAGCAAGGGTTAACAGCCAAAAAAACCTTAATATTTATTGCCCTGATTCTGTAGTTTACAGAAACACCCCATATGTGGCTGTAAACTACTTACGGGCACACGGCAGGGTGCAGAAGGAAAGGAACGCCATGTAGTTTTTGGAAGGCAGAATTTGCTGGACTGGTTTTTTGACACCATGTCACATTTGAAGACCCACTGATGCACCCCTAGAGTAGAAACTCCAGAAAAGTGACCCCATTTTGGAAACTACAGGATAAGGCCTCATGCACACGACAGTATTTTTTCACGGTCCGCAAAATGGGGTTCCGTTGTTACGTGATCCGTTTCCGTTTTTGTTTCCGTGTGTCTTCCTTGATTTTTGAAGGATCACCAGACATGAAAAGTGAAAAAAAAAATCGAAGTCAAGTTTGCCTTTAAAATGATAGGAAAAAAATGGACACGTATAACCGTCACGGATGTGTGCCTCCGTGTTTTTTCACGGACCCATTGACTTGAATGGGTCCGCGAACCGTTGTCCGTGAAAAAAATAGGACAGGTCATATTTTTTTGACGGACTGGAAACACGGTTCACGGACGCGGATGACAAACGGTCCATTTTCCGAGTTTTCAACGGACCCATTGAAAGTCAATGGGTCCGCAGAAAATCACGTAAAATGAAACAATGGACACGGAACACAACGGTCGTGTGCATGAGGCCTAAGGTGGCAGTTTTGTTGGTACTATTTTAGAGTACATATGATTTTTGGTTGCTCTATATTACACTTTTTGTGAGGCAAGGTAACAAAAAATAGCTGTTTTGGCACCAATTTTTTTGGGTTATTTACAATGGGTTTTTTTTATAATTTTTTTTTGTCTCCACATTCTGAAAGCCATAGTTATTTTTTTGTTTTTTAGTGACTTATATAGGGTCTCATTTTTTTCGGTATGAGATTACGGTTTGATTATTACTATTGTAGGGTGCATATGACTTTTTGATCGCATGGTATTACACTTTTTGTGATGTAAGGTGAGAAAAAATGGCTTTTTTTACACCGTTTTGGCCATTCAGGACACCCTCAAAAGATGGACTTAAAATCCCCGCCCCAGGTCCCATCAAGCCACTCCCCTGACTTAGTTAGGCCACGCCCCATCCCACTCCGCAGCTGATGGTGATTGAAAAAATGAAGGTAAAAATCAACTTCTGTCAGCTGCAGGAGTAGGAGGGAGGGTGACTTTCTCCCTGCAGCTCACGCTCAGACAGCACAGTGCTGCTGTCTGAGCAGGAGCTGTTCAAAAGGACATTCCTGTATCCATCCAGGCCCTGCGCCGGACGGAGGACAGGGAGTCTCAAAGCCGGACTGTCCGACCTAAAACCTGACCTTTGGCCACCCTAGGGACAGGCTGCTGTGGAGGTCACAGTTAAGGGGACGTTCTGCTATGGAGGTCAGTGTTAAGGGGCAGATTGCTGTAGAGGCCACTGTTAAGGGGGCGGGGTGTTGTGGAAATCGCTGTTAACTCCTTAAGGACCGGGCTCATTTTCACCTTAAGAACCAGGCCATTTTTTGCAAATCTTACCAGTGTCAGTTTATGTGGTGATAACTTTAAAACGCTTTGACTTATCCAGGCCATTCTGAGAAAGTTTTTTCGTCACATATTGTACTTCATGACACTGGTAAAATGGAGTAAAAAAAATATCATTTTTATTTTAAAAAAATACCAAATTTGCCCAAAATTTCAAAAAATTAGCAAATTTCCAAGTTTTAATTTCTCTACTTCTATAATACATAGTAATACCTACAAAATTACATTCCACATATGTCTAATTCATGTTTGGATCATTTGGGGAATGACATTTTACTTTTTGGGGATGTTACAAGGCTTAAAAGTTTTGAAACTTTCAAAAACCCACTTTTCAAGGACCAGTTCAGGTCTGAAGTCACTTTGTGAGGCTTACATAATAGAAACCACCCAAAAATGACCCCATTCTAGAAACTACACCCCCCCCCCCCATTCAAAATGTCACTTTTTTTCCTGATTTTCCATTTTAATAATTTTTTCCAGTTACAAAGCAAGGGTTAACAGCCAAACAAAACTCAAACAAAACTCAATATTTATTTCCCTGATTCTGTAGTTTACAGAAACACCCCATATGTGGTCGTTAACCGCTGTACGGGCACACGGCAGGGCGCAGAAGGAAAGGAATGCCATACGGTTTTTGGAAGGCAGATTTTTCTGGACTGGTTTTTTGACCAGGTTTTGAACTGGTTCAAATGCCCCCCTGATGCACGCTTAGAGTAGAAACTCCAAAAAAGTGATCCCATTTTAGAAACTACGGGATAGGTGGCAGTTTTGTTGGTACTATTTTAGGGTACATATGATTTTTGGTTGCTCTATATTACACTTTTTGTGAGGCAGCAAGGTAACAAGAAATAGGTGTTTTAGCACCGTTTTTATTTTTTGTTATTTACAACATTCATCTGACAGGTTAGATCATGTGGTATTTTTATAGAACAGGTTGTCACAGACGCGGCGATACCTAATATGTATACTTTTTTTTAATGTAAGTTTTACACAATGATTTATTTTTGAAACAAAAAAAATCATGTTTTAGTGTTTCCATAGACTGAGAGCCATAATTTTTTTCAGTTTTTGGGCGATTAACTTGGGTAGGGTATGATTTTTGCAGGATGAAATGACGGTTTGATTGGGGTCCGTGTGACTTTTTGATCGCTTGCTATTACACTTTTTGTGATGTAAGGTGACAAAAAATGGCTTTTTTTACACGTTTTTTTTTTTACGGTATTCATCTGAGGGGTTAGGTCATATTACATTTTTATAGAGCAGGTTATTACGGATGTGGCAATACCTAATATGTATACTTTTTTTTTTTATTTAGGTAAGTTTTACACGATGATGTCATTTTTGAAGAAAAAAAATCATGTTTTAGGCCCCTTTCACACGAGCGAGTTTTCCGCACGGGTGCAATGCGTGACGTGAAAGCATTGCACCCGCACTGAATCCGGACCCATTCATTTCTATGAGTGGTGATTTTCATGCATCACTTGTGCGTTGCGTGAAAATCGCAGCATGTTCTATAGGCCTCATGCACACGACCGTTGTGTGCATCTGCGGCCGTTGTTCCGTTTTCCGTTTTTTTTTCGCGGACCCATTGACTTTCAATGGGTCCGTGGAAAATTCAAAAAATGCACCGTTTGGCTCCTGCGTCCGTGATCCGTTTTTCCAGTCTGTGAAAAAAATATGACCTGTCCTATTTTTTTCATGGACAACGGTTCACGGACCCATTCAAGTCAATGGATCCGTGAAAAATCACGGATGCACACAAGATAGTCATCCGCGTCCGTTATCCATGTCCGTGATCCGTGTCCGTGATCCGTGTCTGTTTTTCCTATCATTTTCAATGCAAACTTGACTTATTTTTTATTTTCACTTTTCATGTCCGTGGATCCTCCAAAAATCAAGGAAGGCCCACGGAAGAAAAAACGGTCACAGATCACGGAACAACGGAAATCCGTTTTGCGGACCGCAAAAAAAAATGGTCGTGTGCATGAGGCCATATTCTGCGTTTTTCACGCAACGCAGGCCCCATAGAAGTGAATAGGGCTGCGTGAAAATCGCAAGCATCCGCAAGCAAGTGCGGATGCGGTGCAATTTTCACGCACGGTTGCTAGGAGACGATCGGGATGTGGACCCGATCATTATTATTTTCCCTTATAACATGGTTATAAGGGAAAAAAATTTGCATTCTTAATACAGAATGCATAGTACAACAGGGCTGGAGGGGTTAAAAAAAAATATATATATATATAACTCACCTTAATCCACTTCATCGCGCAGACCGGCGTCATCTCGTGAGACCTGAGATTTCCTGTGAACGCGCGCTCACAGGAGTTCGCGTTCACAGGATCGCGCAGTAAACAACTACAGCCTGCCAGCAGCGATCATAGATTTTTAAAATAACCAATGAAATGTGTATGTCAGACGCTATTTTGTAAATAGCGTCTAATATACCTGCTGCCTGGTCCTCTGGTGGTCCCTTTTGCTTGGATCGACCACCAGAGGACACAGGCAGCTCTGTAAGTAGCACCAAACACCACACACACACATTACACCCCCCCCTGTCACTTATTAACCCCTGATCACCCCATATAGACTCCCTGATCACCCCCCTGTCACTGATCACCCCCCCTGTAAGGGTCCCTTATCACCGCCAGTTAGTTAGCTACTTGTTAGGTAGTTAGCGCCCACCGCACCGCGGTCACTGATTAGTCGCTGATTAGTAGCTGATTAGCGTCATCGCTGTCGCTAATCAGCACTAGTACTATATAGTATCTGTAAGTGATCAAGACTGATCGCAATCAGATCTATATCAGTACATTAGGGTCACCTTAGGCTCTACAAAATACGCAGTGTTCGCCCGATCAGGCCTGATCTTGTGCGCACACTTGCGTTCAGTCCGCCCCACCGCAGTGACAGAATTATATATTTTTTCTGATCACTGCAAAAACACAGTAAAATCGCTGCAGCGCTATTAAGATCACTTCTGAGCTTTCTGGATCTTTATTAGCGATCGCAGCTTTACTTCGCAAGCACTCCTTTTTACTAGACAGGCTTGCTCTTTTTCCTGGGTAGTCTCAGAGGAATACGCCCTAAATTTAGTTAGCCCAAAATGCCAAAGGGGTATTCCGCTGAAGAGGCCTACAGGATTCTGGCCGTGATGGATGAAAGCGATGGGGACGCCTCGCCCGCTGAATCCAGTGGTTCAAAATATGAACCTGTAGACAGCAGTGGCACTCTGACCGCTAGTGAAGATGACGAGGTTGAGGTCCCTGCTATGGTCAGGCGTACCCGATCCCATGTCAGTGTTCTGCATACCCCGCGTGATGAGCCTTATTTGCAGCAGAGTGGTGCTAGCGCAGATCTTTTTTATGGTGCGGCATACACCAGCAGCGCAGCACATCCTGGACCTTCTACCAGCACTGCCATATTCCCTGGTGAAGTGGCGAGCACCAGAAGGGCAGTTCAAGCTGGTACGGTGGCACGTGCAGTAACTTCCCCGTCGCAGCCACCACGTTCACAGGCCCGTAGAGCCCTTAGTCTCCCAGAGGTGCTGGCAAACCCAAATTGGCAATCCCCTGCTTCCGCCGCACCCGTATTGCCCCCTTTCACCGCCCAGTCAGGAGTTCGCGTGGAGACGGCTCATTTAGGATCAGCCCTTGAGATTTTTGAGCTGTTCTTCACCGCGGATCTCTATGACTTTGTTGTGGCAGAAACCAACCGCTACGCCACACAGTATATAACCGCCAATCCAGAAAGCTACTATTCCCAGCCTTACCGGTGGAAACCAGTCACAGTTTCCGAATTTAAAATATTTTTGGGCCTTATCCTCAGCATGGGTCTAACTAAAAAAAATGTATTGCGGTCCTATTGGTCTAAAGACCCAATACATTACATGCCCATGTTCTCTGCTGCAATGTCCAGGGCACGTTTTGAGGGCATCATGCTCTTTATGCATTTCACTGACAATAACACCTGTCATCCAAGAGGCCATCCTGCTTATGACCGGCTCCACAAAATTCGGCCCCTCATAGACCGTTTGTCATCCAGGTTTGCAGATGTGTATACCCCCAATCAGAACATCTGCATAGACGAGTCCCTTGTACATTTTACCGGGCGCCTTAGCATCAAACAGTACATCCCCAGCAAGCGCGCCCGGTATGGGGTCAAACTGTATAAGCTCTGTGAAAGGGCCACAGGCTATACATATCGTTTTAGGGTCTATGAGGGAGCCGGTCGGATGTCCTGACTACCTGGGGAGCAGTGGCAAGATTGTCTGGGACTTGGTGTCACCCTTACTCCACAAGGTGTACTACTTATACGTGGACAATTTTTACACAAGCGTGGACCTCTTTCGGCACTTACATATAGTCGGAATTCAATGCTGTGGCACCGCGCAAACTAGTCGCCGGGGCTTCTCCCAATGCCTCGTTAATACCCGACTTGCATGGGGGGAGAGGGCTGCCTTGTGTGACCAAGAACTCGCGGTGAAGTGGAGGGAGAAGAGGGACGTTTACTTTCTGTCCACCATTCACGCAGACACGACAGTACAAATTGAAAGGGCAACTGGAGTCATTGAGAAACCCCTCTCTGTCCACGACTATAACCTTCACATGAGAGGGGTGGACTTCAATGACCAGATGTTGGCTCCCTATTTAGTTTCCCGCCGCACCAGATGCTGGTATAAGAAGGTGTCTGTTTATTTAATTCAATTGGCTGCATATAATATTTTTGTTCTCTACAGTATGGCTGGGAGAACGGGAACCTTCCTAAAATTCCAGGAAAAGATAATTTCGGAACTCCTGTATCCAGGAGGGTCCGTGTCCCAAGTCCCTGATGTAGTTAGCCTGCTACATGGCAGACACTTCCCGAGTGTCTATCCTGGTACCCCACCTCAGCGTTCCCCAAGATAAAGATGTCGTGTCTGTAGCAGGGATGGAATAAGTCGTGACACCACCGTTTTTTGTCCTGACTGTCCTGACCAGCCTGCCCTATGTATAGGGGAGTGTTTCCGCAAGTACCACACACAGGTACACTTAGTATAGGGATTGCGTGACACAGGACAGGCACACAGGGGTCTTAGGGCCCTTTCACACAGAGCTGCTACAAACCTCTCCTTTCACCTGGGACAAAGTGCATAATGTACTTCGCCACATCTCTGGGCGATTTGCGCTTTGCACATTGTCCCATGGGGAAGGAAAGGTTTGTCCTCTAAAGGAAAAAATATATAAAAAATCACAGGTAAGCAAAAAAGTTAATGTTCTGTTTCAAATGTTTTATAAAGTTTATAAAAGTTGATGTTAATAAATGTATTGTGTTGCTGCCTGTTTCTTTTTTTTTTTTTAGCTTCTAGGTGGACCAACCGATCAACCAGCTGCAGCACTGATGTGCATTCTGACAGAAGCATTGCGCTGCTGTCAGATTACACAAAGTCGGTGTAAGACGAGATTTCTCTAAAAGATACGTTTGCCGAGGCTTATGAGCTGAGGGGCGCGGTGTTCATATGCTTTGGCAAACATTTTTTATAAAAAAATAAAAAATCTTGCAATGATTTATTCATCCACATCGATTGATGTGAATGGAGAAATCGGGTTTGCCAGGGCATACGGGCTAAGTGGGTATGGATGTTGGGCGGAGCTCATATGTCCTGGCAGACGCCTTTCCCCTCCATTTTCTTTTTTTGGCAGAGATTTTTTCATCCACATTGATCGATGCGAATGAAGAAATCTGTGCCGTTCATTTTTTCTTTCAGCCCAGAGGCTGAACGGAAAAAAAAAATCTCATTACCCGTATGCTCAATATAAGGAGAATAGCAGAAACTCCTAATGCTGGGCATACATGTAATGATTGTGGAGACCCACAAATGCCAGGGCAGTACAAACACCCCACAAATAACCCCATTTTGGAAAGAAGACACCCCAAGGTATTCGCTGAGGGGCATATTGAGTCCATGAAAGATTGAACTTTTTGTCCCAAGTTTGCGGAAAGGGAGACTTTGTGAGAAAAAAACAAAAAAAATCAATTTCTGCTAACTTGTGCCAAAAAAAAAATATTCCATGAACTCGCCATGCCCCTCACGGAATACCTTGGGGTGTCTTCTTTCCAAAATGGGGTCACATGTGGGGTATTTATACTGCCCTGGCATTTTAGGGGCCCTAAAGCGTGAGAAGAAATCTGGAATCCAAATGCGTAAAAATGCCCTCCTAAAAGGTACTCATTGGAAATTGGGCCCCTTTGCGCACCAAGGCTGCAAAAAAGTGTCACACATGTAGTATCGCCGTACTCAGGAGAAGTAGGGCAATATGTTTTAGGGGTGTATTTTTACATTTACCCATCCTGTGTGTGAGAAATATCTCTGTAAATGACAACTTTTTAATTTTTTTTATACAAAGTTGTCAATTTACAGAGATATTTCTCTCACCCAGCATGGGTATATGTAAAAATACACCCCAAAAAAACATTGCCCTACTTCTTCTGAGTACGGAAATACCACGTGTGACACTTTTTTGCAGCCTAGGTGCGCAAAGGGGCCCAAATTCCAATGAGTACCTTTTAGGGCATTTTTACGCATTTGGATTCCAAACTACTTCTCACGCTTTAGGGCCCCTAAAATGCCAGGGCAGTATAAATCCCCACAAGTGACCCCATTTTAGAAAGAAGACACCCCAAGGTATTCTGTGAGGGGTATAATGAGTTCATGTAAGATTTAATTTTTTGTCACAAGTTAGTGGAATATGAGACCTTGTAAGAAAAAAATATATATATCAATTTCTGCTAACTTGTGCCAAAAAAAAAAATCTTCTATGAACTCGCCATGCCCCTCACGGAATACCTTGGGGTGTCTTCTTTCCAAAATGGGGTCACTTGTGGGGTATTTATACTGCCCTGGCACTTTAGGGGCCCTAAAGCGTGAAAAGTAGTTTGGAATCCAAATGCGTAAAAATGCGCTGTGAAATCCTATAGGTACTCATTGGAATTTGGGTCCCTTTATGCACCTAGGCTGCAAAAAAGTGTCATACATGTGGTATCACCGTACTCAGAAGAAGTAGGGCAATGTGTTTTGGGGTGTATTTTTACATATACCCATACTGTGTGTGAGAAATATCTCTGTAAATGACAACTTTAAAAAAAAATTTATACAAAGTTGTCAATTTACAGAGATATTTCTCTCACCCAGCATGGGTATATGTAAAAAAACACCCCAAAACACATTGCCCAACTTCTCCTGAGTACGGCGATACCACATGTGTGACACTTTTTTGCAGTCTAGGTGCGTAAAGGGGCCGAAAGTCCAACGAGTACCTTTAGGCTTTACAGGGTTGCTCACAATTTAGCCCCGCCCAAAATGCCAGAACAGTAAACATACCCCACAAATGACCCCATTTCGGAAAGTAGACACCCCAAGGTTTTCACTGAGGGGCATAGTGAGTCCGTGGGAGATTTTTTATTTTTTTGTCAGAAGTTTGCAGAAATGGAAACTTTATTATTATTTTTTTTTTCCCTCAGAAAGTGTCATTTTCCGTTAACTTGTGAAATAAAATTAAATCATACATGAACTCACCATGCCCCTCCGCGAATACTTTGGGGTGTCTTCTTTCTAAAATGGGGTCATTTGGGGGGTATTTATACTATCCTGGCATTCCAGCACCTCAAGAAACATGACAGGTGCTCAGAAAGTCAGAGCTGCTTCAAAATGCGGAAATTCACATTTTTGTACCATAGTTTGTAAACGCTATAACTTTTGCGCAAACCAATAAATATACACTTATTGGATTTTTTTTTATCAAAGATATGTAGCACAATAAATTCTGACACAAACTTGTATAGAAATGTAATTATATTTGAACAATTTTACCAGAAATAGTTAAAAATACACTTTTTTTGAGAAAATTGCGGTCTATTTTGATTGATATCAGAAAAACTAAAAATCTCAGCAGCAATCTAATACCAACAAAAGAAAGCTGTATTTGTGAGAAGAAAAGGAGGTAAAATTCATTTGGGTGCCAAGTTGCATGACTGAGCAATAAACCGTTAAAGTTGTGAAGTGCCGATTTGTAAAAAAAAGGGCCTGGTCACTAGGGGGGTATAAACCTGTGGTCCTTAAGTGGTTAATTCTTTGTGCGTTATTAGTTTCAGCAGACTGTGATTGTCTATTGTTGTGACTTAGATGAAGATCAGATCACATTTTATGACCAATTTGTGCAGAAATCCATATCATTCCAAACGGTTCACATACTTTTTCTTGCAACTGTATATGGACGGTAAAGCCCTGTGTAGATGGACAGTATAGCTCTGTGTATATGGACGGTAAAGCACTGTGTAGATGGACAGTATAGCTCTGTGTATATGGACGGTAAAGCACTGTGTATATGGACGGTATAGCTCTTTGTATATGGACGGTAAAGCCCTGTGTATATGGACGGGATAGCTGCTGTGTATATGGACAGTATAGCTCTGTGTATATGGATGGTATAGCTCTGTGTATATGGACGGTATAGCTCTGTGTATATGGACGGTATAGCTCTGTGTATATGGATGGTATAGCCCTGTGTATATGGACGGTATAGCACTTTGTATATGGGTGGTATAGCTCTGTGTATATGGACGGTATAGCTCTGTGTATATGGATGGTATAGTAGCTCTGTGTATATGGATGGTATAGCCCTGTGTATATGGACGGTATAGCTCTGTGTATATGGTCGGTATAGCACTTTGTATATGGGTGGTATAGCACTGTGTATATGGACGGTATAGCTGCTATGTATATGGAAGGTATAGCTGCTATGTATATGGACGGTATAGCTCTGTGTATATGGACGGTATAGATCTGTGTATATGGACGGTATAGCTGCTATGTATATGGACGTTATGACTCTGTGTTTATGGAAGGTATAGCTCTGTTTTTTTGGACGGTATTTCTGATGTTTATATGGACGGTATAGCTCTGTGTATATGGACGGTATAGTTCTGTGTATATGAGTGGTATAGCTGTTTTTTTGGACGGTATTGCTGATGTGTATATGGACGGTATAGCTCTGTGTATAAGGATGGTATAGCTCTGTGTATATGGACATTATATCACTGTGTATATACAGTATTTTTCACCCTATAAGACGCACCTGCCCATAAGACGCACCTAGGTTTTTGAGGAGGAAAATAAGAAAAAAAATATTTTTAACAAAAAGGTGTGCTTTTGGTGTGTTTTGAACTAATGGTGGTCTGTGGATGACACTATTATGGGGGATCTGTTGAGGACACTGTTATGGGGGATCTGTGGGTGACACTGTTATGAGGGATCTGTGGGTGAATGCATACTTGTACCTGTTGATGAAGGCATGCTAGCCGAAACGTCCAGGATTTATTTGATGAAATAAATCTACACTTGATTGAAGACACGTTTGCTGGGATTTTCTTTGTATATTCATGGAGACCTCTTCCTATTCCGTGCAACGTGCAAACTGAGTGAGTGCCGACTGTTTCTTTTGTGACTGTTATGGGGATCTGTGGGTGACACTGTTATGGGGGATCTGTGGGTGACACTGTTATGGGGGATCTGTGGGTGACACTGTTATGGGGGATCTGTGGGTGACACTGTTTCGGGGGATCTCTGGATGGCTCTTATTGGGGTCTCTGGATGACACTGTTATGGGGATCTGTGGATGACACTGTTATGGGGGGGATCTGTGGATGACACATATATGTGTCATCCACAGATCCCCTCCATAACAGTGTCCCTGTAGTGTGAATGACCCCCAATACAGGGGGTGGGGGTCGCATCTCTATTTATAATGACAGCATGGCCCATGCAGTGATTGTATTCTACTACACGGGCCCCGCTCACTGTATATACCATAATCTTATATATAATTGTGGCAATGTTAATAGTAATCAGCGCCTGTATTACTTGCAACTAGCGCTTGTAGCAGAGAGGAGGGAGGAGGCAGGCCGGGAGGACGGGCGCTGGCAGCGTGAGTCACTATTTGGGGAAAAAAAGTGCGTCTTATAGGGCGAAAAATACGGTAGATTGTAAAGCTGCTGTGTATATGGACGGTATAGCTCTGTGTATATGGACGGTATAGCTGCTGTGTATATGGACGGTATAGCTCTGTGTATATGGACGGTATAGCTCTGTGTATATGGGCGGTATAGCTCTGTGTATTTGGACGGTATAACTGCAGATTATATGGATGGTATAGCTCTTTGTATATAGACAGTATAACTGTTTTTATGGACGGTATAGTTCTGTGAATATGGATGGTATAGCTCTGTGTATATGGATGGTATAGCTCTGTGTACATGGTCGGAATAGCTCTGTGTATATGGACGGTATAGCTCTGTGTATATGGTCGGTATAGCTCTGTGTATATGGACGGTATAGCTCTGTGAATATGGACGGTATAGCTCTGTGTATATGGTTGGTATAGCTCTGTGTATATGGATTTTATAGCTCTGTGTGTATGGATTGTATAGCTCTGTGTATATGGACGGTATAGCTCTGTGTATTTGGACGGTATAGCTCTATATATATGGATGGTATAGCACTCTGTATATGGACGGTATAGCTCTGTGTATATGGAAGGTATAGCTCTGTGTATATGGACGGTATAGCTCTGTGTACATGGACGGTATAGCTCTGTGTATATGGATGGTATAGCTCTGTGTATATGGACGGTATAGCTCTGTGTACATGGACGGTATAGCTCTGTGTATATGGACGGTATAGCATAGTGTATATGGATTGTATAGCTCTGTGTAATTCACTCTTTATTCTTTACATTTTCTTTAATGGACCTTCTCTGGACAGAGGGCTTCCATGTATTTAATATATTAGAAATATTAAACTTAGAAAAATCCCTTTAAACTGCAGGAAAATCTTTTATTCCACAGATTCATCACCGGTCACTTTTCACATTCAGCCAGAGGGTCAATGGACTTCTCACTGATTTCTTCCATTGGACTCAGGAATAGAGTTGAGCGAACACCTGGATGTTCGGGTTCGAGAAGTTCGGCCGAACTTCCCGGAAATGTTCGGGTTCGGGATCTGAACTCGACCCGAACTTCGCCCCGAACCCATTGAAGTCAATGGGGACCCAAACTTTTCGGCACTAAAAAGGCTGTAAAACAGCCCAGGAAAGGGCTAGAGGGCTGCAAAAGGCAGCAAAATGTAGGTAAATCCACTGCAAACAAATGTGGATAGGGAAATGAATAAAAATAAAAATAAAATAAATAAAAATTAACCAATATCAATTGGAGAGATGTCCCATAGCAGAGAATCATGCTTCGTGTCACCCACCACTGGAACAGGCCATTGTCAGATATTTTTAGGCCCCGGCACCCAGGCAGAGGAGAGAGGTCCCATAGCAGAGAATCAGGCTTTATGTCATAGCAGAGAATCAGGCTTCATGTCACCCACCACTGGAACAGGCCACTGTCAGATATTTAGGCCCCGACACCCAGACAGAAGAGAGAGGTCCCATAGCAGAGAATCAGGCTTCATGTCATAGCAGAGAATCAGGCTTCATGTCACCCACCACTGGAACAGGCCATTGTCAGATATTTTTAGGCCCCAGGACCCAGACAGAGGAGAGAGGTCCCATAGCAGAGATTCAGGCTTCATGTCATAGCAGAGAATCAGGCTTCATGTCACCCAACACTGGAACAGGCCATTGTCAGATATTTTTAGGCCCCGGCTCCCAGGCAGAGGAGAGATGTCCCATAGCAGAGAATCAGGCTTCATGTCATAGCAGAGAATCAGGCTTCACGTCACCCACCACTGGAACAGGCCACTGTCAGATATTTTTAGGCCCCGACACCCAGACAGAGGAGAGGTTCATTCAACTTTGGGTTGCCCCGCAATATAATGGTAAAATGAAAATAAAAATAGGATTGAATGAGGAAGTGCCCTGGAGTACAATAATATATGGTTAAGGGGGGGTAGTTATAAATGTCTAATCTGCACAAGGGATGGACAGGTCCTGTGGGATCCATGCCTGGTTCATTTTTATGAAGTATGAACGTCAGCTTGTCCACATTGGCTGTAGACAGGCAGCTGCGTTTGTCTGTAATGACGCCCCCTGCCGTGCTGAATACACTTTCAGACGAAACGCTGGCCTCCGAGCAGGCCAGCACCTCCAAGGCATAAAAGGCTAGTTCTAGCCACGTGGACAATTTGGAGACCCAGAAGTTGAATGGGGCCGAACCATCAGTCAGTACGTGGAGGGGTGTGCACAGGTACTGTTCCACCATGTTAGTGAAATGTTGCCTCCTGCTAACACGTTCCGTATCAGGTGGTGGTGCACTTAGCTGTGGCGTGTTGACAAAACTTTTCCACATCTCTGCCATGCTAACCCAGCCCTCAAAGGAGCTGGCCGTGACACAGCTGCGTTGGCGACCTCTTGCTCCTCCTCTGCCTTCGCATTGGGCTTCCATTTGTTCCCCTGTGACATTTGGGAATGCTCTCAGTAGCGCGTCTATCAACATGCGCTTGTACTCGTGCATCTTCCTTTCACGCTACAATGCAGGAAGTAAGGTGGGCCCATTGTCTTTGTACCGGGGATCCAGCAGGGTGGCAACCCAGTAGTCCGCACACGTTAAAATGTGGGCAACTCTGCTGTCGTTGCGCAGGCACTGCAGCATGTAGTCGCTCATGTGTGCCAGGCTGCCCAGAGGTAAGGACAAGCTGTCCTCTGTGGGAGGCGTATCGTCATCGTCCTGCGTTTCCCCCCAGCCACGCACCAGTGATGGGCCCGAGCTGCGTGGGTGCCACCCCGCTGTGAATATGCTTAATCCTCATCCTCCTCCACCTCCTTCTCATCCTCATCCTCCTCCACCTCATCCTCGTCCTCCTCGTCCTCCAGTAGTGGGCCCTGTCTGGCCACATTTGTACCTGGCCTCTGCTGTTGCAAAAAACCTCCCTCTGAGTCACTTCTAAAAGACTGGCCTGAAAGTTCTAAAAATTACCCCTCTTCCTCCTCCTCCTCCTCCTCCTGGGCCACCTCCTCTTCCATCATCGCCCTAAGTGTTTTCACAAGGAGACATAGAAGTGGTATTGTAACGCTGATAACGGCGTCATTGCCACTGGCCATGTTGGTGGAGTACTCGAAACAGCGCAACAGGGCACACAGGTCTCGCATGGAGGCCCAGTCATTGGTGGTGAAGTGGTGCTGTTCCGCAGTGCGACTGACCCGTGCGTGCTGCAGCTGAAACTCCGCTATGGCCTGCTGCTGCTCGCACAGTCTGTCCAGCATGTGCAAGGTGGAGTTCCACCTGGTGGGCACGTCGCATATGAGGCGGTGAGCGGGAAGGCCGAAGTTACGCTGTAGCGCAGACAGGCGAGCAGCGGCAGGATGTGAACGCCGGAAGCGCGCACAGACGGACCGCACTTTATGCTGCAGCTCTGACATGTCGGGGTAGTTGTAAATGAACTTCTGCACCACCTATTTCAGCACATGCGCCAGACAAGGGATGTGCGTCAAACTGGCTAGTCCCAGAGCTGCGACGAGATTTCGCCCATTATCGCACACCACCAGGCCGGGCTTGAGGCTCACCGGCAGCAACCACTCGTCGGTCTGTTGTTCTATACCCCGCCACAACTCTTGTGCGGTGTGGGGCCTGTCCCCCAAACATATGAGTTTCAGAATGGCCTGCTGACGTTTACCCCGGGCTGTGCTAAAGTTGGTGGTGAAGGTGTGTGGCTGACTGGATGAGCAGGTGGAAGAAGAGGAGGAGGAAGCTGAGTAGGAGAAGGAGGCAACAGGAGGCAAAGAATGTTGCCCTGCGATCCTTGGCGGCGGAAGGACGTGCGCCAAACAGCTCTCCGCCTGGGGCCCAGCCGCCACTACATTTACCCAGTGTGCAGTTAGGGAGATATAGCGTCCCTGGCCGTGCTTACTGGTCCACGTATCTGTGGTTAGGTGGACCTTGCCACAGATGGTGTTGCGCAGTGCACACTTGATTTTATCGGATACTTGGTTGTGCAGGGAAGGCACGGCTCTCTTGGAGAAGTAGTGGCGGCTGGGAACAACATACTGTGGGACAGCAAGCGACATAAGCTGTTTGAAGCTGTCTGTGTCCACCAGCCTGAATGACAGCAATTCATAGGCCAGTAGTTTAGAAATGCTGGCATTCAGGGCCAGGGATCGAGGGTGGCTAGGTGGGAATTTACGCTTTCTCTCAAATGTTTGTGAGATGGAGAGCTGAACGCTGCCGTGTGACATGGTTGAGATGCTTGGTGACGGAGGTGGTGGTGTTGGTGGTACATCCCATGTTTGCTGGGCGGCAGGTGCCAACGTTCCTCCAGAGGCAGAGGAAGAGGCCGAGGCGGCAGCAGCAGAAGAGGTAGCAGGGGGAGCCTGAGTGACTTCCTTGTTTTTAAGGTGTTTACTCCACTGCAGTTCATGCTTTGCATGCAGGTGCCTGGTCATGCAGGTTGTGCTAAGGTTCAGAACGTTAATGCCTCGCTTCAGGCTCTGATGGCACAGCGTGCAAACCACTCGGGTCTTGTCGTCAGCACATTGTTTAAAGAACTGCCACGCCAGGGAACTCCTTGAAGCTGCCTTTGGTGTGCTCGGTCCCAGATGGCCGTGGCCAGTAGCAGGCGGACTCTCTTGGCGGCGGGTGTTCTGCTTTTGCCCACTGCTCCCTCTTTTGCTACGCTGTTGGCTCGGTCTCACCACTGCCTCTTCCTCCGAACTCTGAAAGTCAATGGCACAACCTTCATTCCATGTGGGGTCTAGGACCTCATCGTCCCCTGCATCGTCTTCCACCCAGTCTTCCTCCCTGACCTCCTGTTCAGTCTGCACACTGCAGAAAGACGCAGCAGTTGGCACCTGTGTTTCATCATCAGAGACGTGCTGAGGTGGTATTCCCATGCCCTCATCATCAGGAAACATAAGTGGTTGTGCGTCAGTGCATTCTATGTCTTCCACCGCTGGGGAAGGGCTAGGTGGATGCCCTTGGGAAACCCTGCCAGCAGAGTCTTCAAACAGCATAAGAGACTGCTGCATAATTTGAGGCTCAGACAGTTTCCCTGATATGCATGGGGGTGATGTGATAGACTGATGGGCTTGGTTTTCAGGCGCCATCTGTGCGCTTTCTGCAGAAGACTGGGTGGGAGATAATGTGAACGTGCTGGATCCACTGTCGGCCACCCAATTGACTAATGCCTGTACCTGCTCAGGCCTTACCATCCTTAGAACGGCATTGGGCCCCACCAAATATCGCTGTAAATTCTGGCGTCTACTGGGACCTGAGGTAGTTGGTTCACTAGGATATGTGGCTGTGGCATAACGGCCACGTCCTCTCCCAGCACCAGAGGGTCCACTAACACCACCACGACCATGTCCGCGTCCGCGTCCCTTATTAGATGTTTTCCTCATGGTTATCGTTCACCACAATAAGAAAAAAATTATTTGGCCCAATGTATTGAATTCAAATTCAGGCCTTTTTTTACAGGCACCTAACACTATCTGGCTATGTATTTAGGTACCGTATTACACTAATACAGGCACAGCAGTAATGACAGATTTAGCTGAATATAAATTGTAGGCCTAGTATTTAGGCGCTGGATGACAGGTATCCCTTTTACGGACAGAATTAGACTTGGAGATGCACGGTAGCGTGTGAAGTTATTGAGAATGACCCTATCCGCACCTTCAATGTAATATACCCTTTTATGGATAGATTTAAACTTGGCCTGATACAGCAGAAACCATTGATTTTGGGAATTGCTAAGTTGGGAATTGTATTCAACCCAGAACAAAAACTGTGCTTCGGCAGACAGCAGACAGTATTACAATTGGCTAGCCACAGCTGAAACACCAGATTTAGGGTACTGCTATTTTGGCAATTGTATTTTACCGCTCAATAAAATAGCAAGCACAGCCAAGCCCCTGATGTAGGATATAGCAAAAAAAAAAACACACACTATTGATGGTTAAAAGGACTAGGTGTCAGCTTGTGCTGGCGCACCACAAGACACAAAATGGCCGCCGATCACCCCAGACAAAAAAAGTGACTGAAAAACGCTCTGGGCAGCCTTAAAACAGTGAGCAATTGAATAGCAGAGGTTGTATGATACACAGCTCTGTACATCGATCACTTCAGTAAGTAAATCACTGCCTAATCTCGCCCTAACAGCAGCAGCTGCATCCTATCCCTACACTGATCAGAGCAGAGTGACGGGCGGCGCTACGTGACTCCAGCTAAATAGAGGCTGGGTCACATGCTGCACTGGCCAATCACAGCCATGCCAATAGTAGTCATGGCTGTGATGTCCTCTTGGGGCAAGTAGTATGACGCTTGTTGATTGGCTGCTTTGCAGCCTTTCAAAAAGCGCCAAGAAAGCGCCGAACTCGAACCCGGACTTTTACGAAAATGTTCGGGTTCGGGTCTGTGTCACGAACACCCCAAAATACAGTTCGGGTTCGCTCATCCCTACTCAGGAAGTGAAAAGTCTTTCTTCATGAATTTGTCTCATGTTACAGACGGGTTAAGAGACAATTCAGGGACCGATTCCCAGCAGAAAGAAAGTTCACAAGATGTAAATAACTAAAAGTTTCTCCTTGTTCTCTGGAGTCGGCATTTCAGTGACAATCCGGTTCTTCCCTGTAATTATGATTCTGAATGAGCGCATATGGCGAGGTGTGAGGAGGGGCCGCTCCGCTCCTCTGCTTCATTTTTACTATGAGCTTTGGTTCACTTTCCGTCCTGTGTAATTATGTCTCCAGGTAACTGATTCCTGGATGTATTACAGATTTATCCATGTAGTGAGGGCGGGGGGGGGTGAGAGCGGCGAGCGCAGCTCCGACCTGTCATCTGAGATAACGAGTGACATCTAATACATTGTGTAGTATAAGAAATCATATATCAAAATACAGTGCATAACAACCTCAAAGACCTGGACCTTATAGATTATAATAAAATTTATAATATAATCAATCATAGATCTGAACCCTATAGATTATAATACAATGTATAATATAATAAATCATAGATCTTATTCCTATAGATTATAATACAATGTATAATATAATACATAATAAATCTGAACCCTATAGATTATAATACAATGTATAATATAATACATAATAAATCTGAACCCTATAGATTATAATACAATGTATAATATAATTAATCATATTTCTGAACCCTATAAATTATAATAAAATATAGAATATAATAAATCATAGATCTGAACCCTATAGATTATAATACAATGTATAAAATAATAAACTGATAGTTCTTGATGGAGTTATTGGTTACCTTCCGCTCGACCCCTATAATACTTACCAGACCTTTTGGATGCCTTTCTCACTAAAAAACCCATAACCCAAAAACCTCCATAAATAACTAATACCCCAATAAAACACAGACACCAGGGTTGGATTTTTATCGGCCACAGCAGCCATTTTATTACTATGAAATATAAACCTTTAATTAGCATAACATAACAAAAACACATATGCACCAGCATATGCACAATACCAATTTTCCATATGTATAACATATACTTAATTACTGGGGAGGTCTTTGAAGCCCCAAAGAATGAGTAACCCCATCCGGGGTGAGCTATCTTGCCTCTAGCCGATGAGCGCCAGCTCGGAGGCACCACTCATAGCCCCCACACTCTGCCACAACCAACTGCCAACCATGGGAGTCCAGCCCCAACCGTGGAGCCTTCCCAGGGCCGTCTTTAATATTGATTGGACCCTGGGCAAGAATTTACCTGGGCCCCCTGGATCCCACCTTCCCACACCCTAGCAGGCAATCACACCCTCCACCACAACACACATACAACCTCATCAATACAATGCACAGGAATGTGCAGTGTGTGAGTATTTCATAGCCAACCCACTGCTTTCCCATAGAGAAGCATTGGGAGGCTATTGCGCATGCGCGGCTTCATAGAGATGCTTTGAAGCAATGCATTTCTATGAGGAGTGTTTAGCGTGAATGCCAGTGTTGCAAATTGTACAACACTGGACTAGGAAGCCCCTCTAGTGGCCGCCTGATGAGTGGCCGTCTGATGAGTGACCACTAGACGTGTTCCTTGGCAGTAAATGTAAATACTGCCTTTTTTTCTGAAAAGGCAGTGTTTACATTAGAAAGCTTGCAGAGACGCGCTATAGACACCGGAACTACGACGTTTAGCTGTTGTGGTTCTGGTGACTGTAGTGTCCCTTAATATAGAGGGGAAAAAAGAATCCGCACAAAAGTATCAACTAATATGGCTGTATCATTATTCTAAAAATTTAAAAAGCACAACTTCTGACACAAATATATAGTATTTTTTTTTTATTAGTAGTACAGTATTCAGATAATACTGTACTACTAACCCCTCCATCCACTCCCCCCCCCCTCCAACCACCCAGCACCCTTACTCACATAAAACAAGTAATATATATAATATAGCTTACAGTGAAGACTCCATTGGCTCAGGATCAGTGCTCGGGGCAGATGGGCTCAGGCTGGAAGTGGGCACCGCTCTGCAGGAAGGAGACCGGGGCTCAGGTCACCCTAGCGTTGCAGTGCCTCTGTGCAGTGTGGGACTGGGGTACTTAGGGCCCACCAGTGTAACTGATTCTGGGGGCCCACCTTAGGGCTCCTGAACGCTAACTTATTTTTTTTCCCCATGTCTGTACCGTTCAATTCACTTCAATGGGGCTGAAAAAAAGTGTGCATTCTGTGTCTGTATGTCTTTTCCATCACATTATACACAGCACATATTCGTGGTTATTACCACTGTGTAATCCAGCAGCGGTGGCCGTGCTTGCACACTATAGGTAAAGGTGTTGGCCTATGAGCACTTCCAGCCTTTCCCTATAGTATGTAAGCACGGCCACCGCTGATGGATTACATGATGGTAATAACCACGGATAAGTGCTGTGTATAATGTGATGGAAAGGAGGCAATATGGAGTATCACAATACATTAGTAAGTGCCTTTTATTAACTGCATGATAAATGCCATTTACTGAAGTGAGACAAACCCTTTAACACATTTAAAGAGGACCTTTCACCAGAAGAAAGCCTCTAAACTGACTATACAGAAGAGTAGAGCGGCGCCCAGGGATCCCGCTGCACTTACTGTTATCCCCGGGCGCCGCTCCGTTCTCCGGTTATAACCTCCGGTATGTTTGTAGTTAGGCTCCACCCACTTGATCCTGCCGGCGTCTTCTTCTCCTATGCTGTAGCGCTGGCCAATCACAGCCAGGGAGAAAATACCTCCAGAGACATTACATCACATGTGACTGATATCAGCCGCTCCTCTTATAACGCTCCAGTACTGATATATCCTCCAGACATTACATCATATGTGACTGATATCAGCCGCTCCTCTTATAACGCTCCAGATCGGAAATAACCTCCAGAGACATTACATCACATGTGACTGATATCAGCCGCTCCTCTTATAACGCTCCAGCTCCGATATAACCTCCAGACATTACATCACATGTGACTGATATCAGCCGCTCCTCTTATAACGCTCCAGATCTGAAATAACCTCCAGAGACATTACATCACATGTGACTGATATCAGCCGCTCCTCTTATAACGCTCCAATACTGATATATCCTCCAGACATTACATCACATGTGACTGATATCATCCGCTCCTCTTATAACGCTCCAGTACTGATATAACCTCCAGAGACATTACATCATATGTGACTGATATCAGCCGCTCCTCTTATAACGCTCCAGATCTGATATAACCTCCAGACATTACATCACATGTGACTGATATCAGCCGCTCCTCTTATAACGCTCCAGATCTGAAATACCCTCCAGAGACATTACATCACATGTGACTGATATCAGCCGCTCCTCTTATAACGCTCCAATACTGATATATCCTCCAGACATTACATCACATGTGACTGATATTAGCCGCTCCTCTTATAACGCTCCAGATCTGATATAACCTCCAGACATTACATCACATGTGACTGATATCAGCCGCTCCTCTTATAACGCTCCAGTACTGATATAACCTCCAGAGACATTACATCATATGTGACTGATATCAGCCGCTCCTCTTATAACGCTCCAATACTGATATAACCTCCAGACATTACATCACATGTGACTGATATCAGCCGCTCCTCTTATAACGCTCCAGTACTGATATAACCTCCAGAGACATTACATCCTATGTGACTGATATCAGCCGCTCCTCTTATAACACTCCAGCACTGATATAACCTCCAGAGACATTACATCATATGTGACTGATATCAGCCGCTCCTCTTATAATGCTCCAGCGCTGATATAACCTCCAGAGACATTACATCCTATGTGACTGATATCAGATGCTCCACTTATAACGCTCCAATACTGATATAACCTCCAGAGACATTACATCCTATGTGACTGATATCAGCCTCTCCTCTTATAACGCTCCAGTACTGATATAACCTCCAGAGACATTACATCACATGTGACTGATATCATCCGCTCCTCTTATAACGCTCCAGATCTGATATAACCTCCAGAGACATTACATCACATGTGACTGATATCAGCTGCTCCTCTTATAACGCTCCAATACTGATATATCCTCCAGACATTACATCACATGTGACTGATATCAGCCGCTCCTCTTATAACGCTCCAGTACTGATATAACCTCCAGAGACATTACATCACATGTGACTGATATCTGCTTCTCCTCTTATAATGCTCCAGTACTGATATAACCTCCAGAGACATTACATCACATGTGACTGATATCAGCCTCTCCTCTTATAACGCTCCAGTACTGATATATCCTCCAGACATTACATCCTATGTGACTGATATCAGCCGCTCCGCTTATAACGCTCCAGTACTGATATAACCTCCAGACATTACATCCTATGTGACTGATATCAGCCGCTCCGCTTATAACGCTCCAGTACTGATATAACCTCCAGACATTACATCCCATGTGACTGATATCAGCCGCTCCTCTTATAATGCTCCAGTACTGATATAACCTCCAGAGACATTACATCATATGTGACTGATATCAGCCGCTCCTCTTATAATGCTCCAGCACTGATATAACCTCCAGAGACATTACATCATATGTGACTGATATCAGCCGCTCCTCTTATAATGCTCCAGCACTGATATAACCTCCAGAGACATTACATCATATGTGACTGATATCAGCCTCTCCTCTTATAATGCTCCAGCACTGATATAACCTCCAGAGACATTACATCACATGTGACTGATATCAGCCGCTCCTCTTATAACGCTCCAGTACTGATATAACCTCCAGAGACATTACATCATATGTGACTGATATCAGCCGCTCCTCTTATAACGCTCCAGCACTGATATAACCTCCAGAGACATTACATCCTATGTGACTGATATCAGCCGCTCCTCTTATAACGCTCCAGTACTGATATAACCTCCAGAGACATTACATCATATGTGACTGATATCAGCCGCTCCTCTTATAACGCTCCAGCGCTGATATAACCTCCAGAGACATTACATCATATGTGACTGATATCAGCCGCTCCTCTTATAATGCTCCAGCGCTGATATAACCTCCAGAGACATTACATCACATGTGACTGATATCAGCCGCTACGCTTATAATGCTCCAGCACTGATATAACCTCCAGAGACATTACATCACATGTGACTGATATCAGCCGCTCCTCTTATAACGCTCCAGTACTGATATAACCTCCAGAGACATTACATCACATGTGACTGATATCAGCCGCTCCTCTTATAACGCTCCAGTACTGATATAACCTCCAGAGACATTACATCACATGTGACTGATATCAGCCGCTCCTCTTATAACGCTCCAGTGCTGATATAACCTCCAGACATTACATCCTATGTGACTGATATCAGCCGCTCCTCTTATAACGCTCCAGTACTGATATAACCTCCAGAGACATTACATCATATGTGACTGATATTAGCCGCTCCGCTTATAACGCTCCAGTACTGATATAACCTCCAGACATTACATCCTAAGTGACTGATATCAGCCGCTCCTCTTATAATGCTCCAGCACTGATATAACCTCCAGAGACATTACATCACATGTGACTGATATCAGCCGCTCCTCTTATAATGCTCCAGTACTGATATATCCTCCAGACATTATATCATATGTGACTGATATCAGCCGCTCCTCTTATAACGCTCCAGTACTGATATAACCTCCAGAGACATTACATATGTGATTGATATCAGCCGCTCCTCTTATAACGCTCCAGTACTGATATAACCTCCAGAGACATTACATCATATGTGACTGATATCAGCCGCTCCTCTTATAATGCTCCAGCACTGATATATCCTCCAGACATTACATCATATGTGACTGATATCAGCCGCTCCTCTTATAACGCTCCAGTACTGATATAACCTCCAGACATTACATCCTATGTGACTGATATCAGCCGCTCCTCTTATAATGCTCCAGCACTGATATAACCTCCAGAGACATTACATCCCATGTGACTGATATCAGCCGCTCCTCTTATAACGCTCCAGTACTGATATAACCTCCAGACATTACATCATATGTGACTGATATCAGCCGCTCCTCTTATAACGCTCCAGCTCTGATATAAACTCCAGAGGGCAGGGGGAGATGTCAGAAGGTGAGATGTTTGGTGGGCAGGGATCTGTGATGGGGCAGGGACACAGGGGAACACTAGAGTTGCAGGGGCTCTGTAAGGTCAGGCGGGCACAGAATTGGACTTGAACACAGGTTATAGGGAGCACCTTCAGGACTGACTGCCCCCTACAGTAACTTACCCCCCTGCTGCTGTATGTAAGAAGGAAGCAGGCCCAGTGAGGGGACTTCATACACAGTGACATGAGGCGCACTAACATTACCTGAGGTGAAGTCTCTGCCGCCAGCTCTGAAGGTCTGGAGGAGTCCCCGCCCCCTCCTCACACGGACTATCACACTGCAGAGAGGAGGGGGAGCTGCCTTCTCTTGGGGTCAGTAAACTTTAATATGGGCTGCCCGATGGGGGCAGCTGTGAGTGGCCCCTATTTTGCCTCTTTGCAGCAGCCAGCAGGGTCCCTGACAGGGCTCAGTTACTGCCCTGATGGTGACCCTGCTGCGCTGCTGACATCTACCTGATGATAATGTGGACCTGTCTGCACTGACTACACAGACATCGCGAGCCGCCTGCCCCCCCCCGGACTTTCTTATTATTATGGTGACATTGGTTGGTGAGACTAGCGCAGCAGTCAGTGTCACATAAGCAAGAAGTCCTTCACTATGCGAGCCATGCCGCTCTGCTCCTGCTCGCATAGTGAAGGATAGGATTAGGATCGGGACGGGACAGGGAGCTACTGGGCCCGGGGCAGCTGCCCCTTTTGCCCTGCGTTAAAGACGGCCCTGAGCCCTCCCATCATCCCCACCTGAGAATTTTCAAACTTCAAGGACTTTCCACCGCCACCAACGTGCAGGCTTGACCCCTTAAGTCTGCGCATCCTTCCACACCCACATGGCCATCTCAATGCCATCCATCAGGGCAGATACCCCATATCTATCCCACCTGCGTTCAAATGAACCCCATCCTCACGCCAAAAACGCCCAACACCCTTCTCCAGCTAAACGTGCCTCACTGCCACTGCCCCATTCTGGGCCATAAACGCCCAATTGCCCGGTTGACCTTCACGTGTGCTCTGTTCAGACCCTTAACCAAACAAGCACCCCGCCAAACCCGCCATGGAATAATATCCGACCAAACTGAAACCAGCCCAGAAACAAGGACCACAACCTTAATAAGTCAAACTTTACATCCCTAAATAGTTCCCCGAAAAGGCTGCACTCCCAACCAGTGGCGGATTACAATAGGGACGTTCGGGTCGGCAGCCCCTGGCCCAGCACTGCTGGGGGGCCCCAACGCTGACCCGAATGCCCACATACTGCGGCGGGGCACGGGAGCGCATAGCTCCCTGTCCCGTCGCCGATCACCGCCATAGGCTTCAGGCCTTGTAGGCCTGAGGCCTATGCGGTAGTGAAATCCCTTTTCAGGCGTGCGTGATGATGTCATCACGTGCCTGTGCCGGGACGCAGCACTGTGACGCGCCTGACTCATCCCGCCTTCCTCTGCGAGCAAGCGCCTGGCCCTGGACATAGGTGAGTATTTGTGTTCGGATAGGCTACCAGAACGCATGCCCTACCACGACCCCCTTACCATAATAAGCAGTAAAATTATGCCATAACTGCTGTCGTAAAAGTAGCCTAAAGTGGGCCACCTTAGTAGTCTGATAATTGAAAAAGGGGGAATGGGTGGGCGGGTGAAAAGCAAACGAGCCGCGCGACGTGGGCTATGGGGGTGAGCCTTATATGCCGTGAGAGGGAGCCTCCCCTCACACAAATACGGCAATACTTTAGCCTTAATACTTGTGTTCGGATAGGCTACCAGAACGCATGCCCTACCACGACTCCCTTACCATAATAAGCAGTAGAATTATGCCATAACTGCTGTTGTAAAAGTAGCCTAAAGTGGCCAAAAAGTACAAACGTTAGTGTAGTTAGTGCTTTAATGAAAATAACGAATTATGCCAACAAATTACGAAAAGCAACAGACATTTCATGACATGGGTCTGGGATGTACGCAAGGTATGACGAGGACTTCCACCTGCCTAGTTTCCTGATGACATGGACCGGGACACCGTTCTTGGAGGTGGCTGATTCGAAATGAGTGACCCGTGATGCTAGCTGGGTTAACATTGATATTGACAAGTAGTGCCCTAACGTACTTCAGGAAAACCTGAATGCTGAGAGGCAGCAACGGCGAATCTGGTAACGATGTACGTATATGGAGTAACCACTGGTTTAGGACTACGACTGGGCACCACTGGTCACCGGTGGGAAAATACCTGATACCTGATACGTACCATCTCCCCCGGGCGAGCGGCTTTAGACTGCTCTAAATTAAGCAAGAACCCTGAACTGTCTGGAATTAGATCTTTCTTCCGGAGAAACTTTGTGGAAGTGGCTGTGCACGTAAATTCCCCGGGCCTCAGGAAACCGAAAAATGACAGGTATAACGCCGTTTCCACTAGACTACGAGTCTCTAGACCAATGGGGCGGTTACGTAGCATGTCAGAGACTGCCCTAAACATGGGACCTGTGAATGGCTGACGGCCCGTGGTTTTCTGAAAGGTGGTTTTCTGTATACCCCGTAACATAGCCTTAATGGGATAGGCAGAAAACAAGGAAGGCTGCTCCGGGTGAGCCAGATAAAAGTAATGCTGGATACCTGCTAGATATAGCTTGATTGTGTTGTAAGCTAACTTCAAATTTGAGTGGCAAAACCCAATAAAAGCCATTAGGTAGGTTATGTGTCCCATATCTAGTGGTGGATGTGAGACTCTGAATTTGCTAAACAACGCCCATGCTGTCTTGTACACTTTCAACGTATTTACGGAGAGGGACTGTTCCACCAGGGATCTGGCGGTGAGTAGTAGTGGAGCTACTGCATGACTAGTAGGTTGTGCTGCGGGATCGTAGTTGGTAGTGGATCTGCCCCTGGGGAAACCTGTAAAAAGAAAGGAACATTAAGCCTGGACAGCGCGTCTGCAGCAAGATTCCTCTGTCCTTGAATATGCATGCAAACAAAATTGAACCTATGCTGCAACGACAACCACACAAACTTCCTCAGAAACGCCATAATTTCTCTGGACCCAGACCTGCCCTTCATCATAATGTCCACCAGTGCTGCATTATCTGTTAAAAACAACACGGTCTGGTTACCCCACAGACTGCCCCACGTATGAGCTGCTGCCACTATAGGATATATTTCAAAAAGGGCGGATGACTGTAGAAAGCCTGGAATATCTAAAACCTCCGGCGGCCAAGGACTGGCCATCCAATGTTTCTTGTAAATAGCCGCAAAGCCGGTCGAAGAAGCTGCGTCTGTATGGACGATCGGGGAATGACTGGACACAGAGGGGACAAAGAACGACACTCCGTTCCACTGTGCCAAAAATTCATCCCACATCATGAGATCTGCTAAAGCATCCTGATCTAACCTAACTGCGCTATCCTGACCCGGGGCTAATGGTAGAAGCTTCAGCAACCTGGATATGAATGATCTACCTTGTGGTATTATTCTCATTGCAAAGTTCAACATACCAAGTAGACTCTGGAGATCTGTTTTAGTGGTGACTCTAAGACGTGCAAGTTTGTGTACTACTTCTCTGATCCTGGTTAACTTGTCGTGAGGCAGACTAGCTTGCATGCTAACTGTGTCCAAGCGAATGCCTAGAAAAGTAATGACATTACCTGGACCCTCTACTTTATTGGGGGCTACAGGGACTTTAAGGTCTTCAAAAACTCCTCTCAACACCGTGAGATCTCGTGGGACCTGTGTGGGTGGCTCGATTAACAGGAAATCATCCAGGTAGTGGATTACGTGATGTGCTCGAAAAACATTCACTAGTACCCAATGCAAGCCTTGAGCAAACTGATCAAATAACCAGGGACTCGATTTAGCGCCAAAAGTCAGTTTGTTCGCAAAATAATACTGCCCTTGCCACTTAATGTCATGCCACTGCCACAGCTGGGGTTTAAGGGGTAACAACTTAAAAGCATCCGTGATGTCGGCTTTTGACAACCAAGTTCCCTCGCCTAGTGACAGAATGACCTGTATGGCCTCATCTATGGAAGAATATTTCATAGAAACTTCCTCAGAGGGTATCAGTGAGTTCAAACTTGGAATGGAGAGTGAATGAGGAGCTGACAAATCATAAATTACCCTTTTTTTATTGGAAAATTTCCTTGTGACAACACCTATGGGGTTGACCCTCCAACAATCATATGGGGACTGTGCCATTGGCCCTATCAAATATCCCTTCTCTAACTCGACAGATAGTAAGTGTGAAATGGAGACCGGGTCTCGGACGGCCGACAACAAGTTTTGCATTCGTATGTAACCTGCGGCAGTGCCACCAAGCCGGTGTGGAAGCCATGCCGCAGACCATCGATCAGAAACTGGACCCAACTCTGATCTGGATGATCTAGTAAAAATATGGCCAGCAAATCCGTATCTACCACGCTTAGTCACGCTGAATGTTGCCCTTCCTGGGGGCACACGGTGACAGAATGAGCCCTGAAACAAAGGGTACACAAGTGCAGCAGCCTACAATGATTAAAGTAACAACCGGTAGTGTTAAAGTTGTTACATATCTGTGTTTTCCCAAGATATTTAATCGGCCGCCCTAACTTGTCTGTGCCTGTCGTAAGCCTAGCAAACGGAGGTTGGGGAGTGTAGCTAGCTTGTGCTCGTTCTGGCCTGGCACTAGTACACCAATCTGTGGCATGTGCGTAAGAGCCGCAGCTACTACACGCCGGGGCTTTGAGACCTGCAAAATGCCGGCAAAACAGCTCGGTATCGACTATGGACCAGTCAATGGTATGCTGAAACTGCCTGTGCGCAGCTGCAGCTTTAGCTGAAAACGATCTGTGGTATTCATAAAATGCCGTACCGCCGTATTTGTTGGCTAAATCCACAACCTTGTATAAATACAGATCCAGCTCCTCTCTCCTATTGGGACTCACTGAACACACTACATCTCTAAATAAGCTAAAAGCAAGTACGAACTCTGCTACGGTGAGCTTCCTGTTAAGCCTGACATCTCTGGACTTCAGGATCACTGAAACCTCCCCACACGCTATGGTTTTGCTATCCGGCGTTTCGTGCGTGGCTACGAGCAAGGAAGCTAAGTTAACGTCCTTACCATCTAATATGTCTTGACGCACATTGGCGGGAATGAAATGACATGGTGCTATATTAAGAGGGTTGACCTGGGAGCCAACAATAGAAGACTGGGTGAGTAACTGCACGGCCGTATTCGGGCCAACCGCGTTTGAAGTAGAGGCCGTATTTTCCATTGCCTCTAGTCTGGTCTGAAAGCGGGACAGAGAGGACGCCATCGTACTGACTACAGCGTGCAGTTGTGACAAAGAATTTTTTATCGTGTCCGTGGCCACCGAGTCCTCCCCTGAAGCAGGGGGTTCTGAGAACAGCAGCCTGTAAAGTTCCGCTTTCCTAGCGGTCGCTGGAAAATGAATCCCTTTCTTTAACAGTTCTGCCGTGAGCCTCGGCACAGTCCAGGATCTGAGAGCTGGAACCGCCTCTCTTTCGGATTGGGTATCTTCATTACTATGCGATGCGACACTCTCTTCCACGTGAGATTGCTGAGACATCCTGACTAAAAGAAACTGTGGTTACCTATGGATACTGACTCTCGTGCTCCCGCCACCAGTGTCACCGGACCCGCGATGTCTGAACCTGCTAACGTGATGCAGTGCTGCCCAGTGGAACGGGCATCGTACTCCTGAACCAGTTGAGCTGCCCACGGTCCACCCCCAGGTATATAACTACCTGGTGACCTGTGGCCGTGACGGACTATTGAGCGTCTGTAATCGTGACAGACTATTGAGCGTCTGTAATCGTGACAGACTATTGAGCGTCTGTAGTCGTGACAGACTATTGAACGTCTGTAGTCGTGACAGACTATTGAGCGTCTGTAGTCGTGACAGACTATTGAGCGTCTGTAGTCGTGACAGACTATTGAGCGTCTGTAGTCGTGACAGACTATTGAGCGTCTGTAGTCGTGACAGACTATTGAGCGTCTGTAGTCGTGACAGACTATTGAGCGTCTGTAGTCGTGACAGACTATTGAGCGTCTGTAGTCGTGACAGACTATTGAGCGTCTGTAGTCGTGACAGACTATTGAGCGTCTGTAGTCGTGACAGACTATTGAGCGGCTGTAGTCGTGACAGACTATTGAGCGGCTGTAGTCGTGACAGACTATTGAGCGTCTGTAGTCGTGACAGACTTCTGGGCGTCTGTAGTCGTGACGAGTTTGAGCGTCTGTGACTATAGGCGCCTGCAATCGCCACAGGCCTTGATCGTCTGTTAGACATAACGGACCTCGTGCCCGCACCAGTGACAGGCCGCACCTGCCTATTGGTAACAAGCCACGAGCATCTGCACTGGTGACAGACCACGAACGTCAGTACCCGCAACACACGACACAAGGGCTGCCGTGACAAGACCTTTAGTGCCCCTGGTCAAGGCAAGGGGTGAAAAGAAATATATATCTTCCCCCTTGTTGTTTTCCTTTTTATTTTTATTTTTTCAGGAGTAGAATACCCTGCATAGGATGTGCCACACCCCCGTGTTACTAGACCGTGACACCAAAACCCCTACCCCAAGACGGACTCCGTGTCACCTACCTGAACCAATGCGGATATTCCCTACCGCTGCTAGTTAAAGGGGAAAAGGGGAGAAAGGAACTCAACATATTGCATGACCTCTACTACTACTACCCCTTCCCCCCCGCCATTTTTTTTTTTTTTTTTTTCATTTTTCCTTTTTTTTTTTTTTTTTTTACCTGCCGGAAACAAAGTACCAGGAGATACGTAGTGGCAGTATGCGCTGTGGGATGATGATCCTACAGACCTGAAAAAGATACTGCGGTTGCCACCTCGAACCCTGACAGGTCAAACTGTTATGAGCCATGTATTTAGATGTGCCACCACTATGTGCTTTATCTGGCGCTGGCCGAGGCCACCCAAACCACTACGTGTGTGCCAATGAGAAACCACAAAGCAGTGCAGTATGGGCTGCTGTCTGCAATGACTACACGCCTAGTAGCCTCAATGCCCCGAGTCCAAGAGCCGGACCAGGCGACGTGCCCTGAAGACCTTGACTGAGGGCACTGACGTGTACCGCCAGACTGCCCTGCCAAGGACCACCACAACTGCGGCCCCCACTGAGGGACCATGAGCTGCCCGTACGCGAGCACCGCACTCAAAAGGCGGCGGCACATGCCCCAGACACGTGAGACACGCCCCCTACCATGCCCAAGGATGCTATTGTAGCCGCGCCGGCTGACTGACCGGCTGCCGGGTAAGTGATGCGGCCCGTAACCGCCGCGCACATGTAACCAGACTGCGGCATGCTCTGGCAAGTACCGGCGTCTAACGCCCCCCCCCCCCCCCCCACAACCTTATCACCTTAAGTCCGAAGAAACGGAGCTGTCGCTGAGACTCCGATCGCGAATAGCCTCGTGACGTCTGTGAGCGCGCCGAAGTGCCGACCCGGAAGTAACCTCGCCGGAAAAGCAAACGAGCCGCGCGACGTGGGCTATGGGGGTGAGCCTTATATGCCGTGAGAGGGAGCCTCCCCTCACACAAATACGGCAATACTTTAGCCTTAATACTTATCTTTTCATTTTTTGTTCATTTTTTTATTTTTTTATTTCATGTGCCTACTTTGGGGGGGGGGGGGACACACAGGAGGACATATTAGGGAAGATAAATCGAGTACATGGGGGGGAAATGTGGGGGCTGTATGGGGCCAAATTATTATGGGAGGGAATACTATGTGGGGAGAAATTACTATGTGGGGGGCAAATTATTATGAGAAGGACTACTATGTGGGGGCAAATTACTAGTTGGGGCAGTGTGGGGGCAAATTGCTATGTGGGGGCAAATTACTAGATGGGGCAGTGTGGGGGCAAATTATTATGGGAGGGACTACTATGTGTGGGCAAATTACTATGTGGGGGCAAATTATTATGAGAGGGACTACTATTTGGGGGCAAATTACTAGTTGGGGCAGTGTCGGGGCAAATTGCTATGTGGGGGGAAATTACTAGATGGGGCAGTGTCGGGGCAAATTATTATGGGAGGGACTACTATGTGGGGGCAAATTACTATGTGGGGGCAAATTATTATGAGAGGGACTACTATGTGGGGGAAAATTACTAGATGGGGCAGTGTGGGGGCAAATTGCTATGTGGGGGCAAATTATTATGAGAGGGACTACTATGTGGGGGCAAATTACTAGATGGGGCAGTGTGTTGGCAAATTGCTATGTGGGGGCAGTGTGGTGGAAATTACTATGTGGGGGCAGTGTGGTGGAAATTGCTATGTGGGGGAAATTGCTATGTGGGGGCAGTGTGGGGAAATTGCTGTGTGGAGGCAAACTACTATATGGGGGCAGTTTGGGGGAAATTACTGTGTGGGGGGAAATTACTATGGGGGATTATTATGTGGGGGCAGTGAGGTGGAAATTACTATATGAAGGTGTTTTTATTGGGGAGGCACTGTAGGGGCAATTCTATTATTTCTGGGGACACTATACAGGGATTATTGCCTGGAGCACAATATAAGGTGTTATTATTACTGGGGGCACTCTAGGGGACATTATAGCTGCTCTGGACACTATAGGGACATTTGGGGTAATTTATCAAACTGGTGTAACGCAGAACTGGCTTAGTTGCCCATAGCAGCCAATCAGATTCCACCTTTCATATTTGACAGCTCTTTTGGAAATCCAGTTCTACTTTACACCAGTTTGATAAATTACCCCAATTATGTCTATTAGGGTCACTATTTTTTCAACACTATAGTTCCTGGGGCATTGGGGGGCACAACGGGCACAGTATTGGGGGTGGCAGCAGGATGACACTATGGGGACACCAGGATGGGGGGGTTGATGGAAAAATTGAGAAATCTAACGTGTCTGTGTTACAAACTGTAGAGACGAGATGCGGCTGAAAGAATTTGCCATGGTGGTCTGGGTCAAACGGAGGAGAAGAGGAAAGAGAAGGTCTACATGACAGGAGATGTCACTGGATGTAAGAGGTATGTGGTGCTGTATTCTCCTCCATGTCTTTTTTATTGCAATTATATGTATTTTAAATTTGGCGACCAAATTTTTCAGTTTAGAACCCAATTTGGGGTATTTTTTTTTTAGTCTGAAGATGTCATATGGCCTAAGAAGAGACTGTGGCGCCCATGAAGCACCGCAGCCTCTTCATTCAAAAGAAAACTAAACTAAAATGGATGGGGGGCCCAAGTTGGGTAGACAGCCCCGGGCCTATCATGCACTTAATCCGCCCCTGCTCCCAACTCATTGCACAGCCCGCACTGCACCCCAGAAAACATATGAATATCACATAATCCAAACCAGGGCAGGCTCCGAACCCGAAAAGAAAAGAAAAACACCAGGGAGCAACACAGATAAAAATAAGTTTCCAAGGTAAACACCAAATGTGAACATAAGACCAAAAACGAATGGATTCCCAACGCCCAATCCTTTTTATAACCTCATCCCCCAGTCGGCTGGCCTTCATAATCGGCTCGGCTCACAGGGGCATCACGTCGGCTGGTCACGGACGTCCTGTCTACTTCCGGGTCAGTGACGTCATCAACGAGCCGGAGCTTTACAGACGCCGGGTTCTATCACTTCATCCTTCCAGGGTTTTCAGGATTTACTACCGGATCGCTGGTTTGTTGAGCTGTGTGTGGGAAGGTGAGGGAGGGTATGAGGGAGGGACGGGGAGGTATGCTGGAGGAATGTTTTCTCCTCGTCTTTCACTCTCCACATGTAATTCCGGGTAAGCTCTAGGGGGCAGCATTGCCATACACATGGCTCATATGTCTGCTCAGTAGTTATCTGCCGCAATAAAATTTAAAGGGCATTTCCTTAATTCATGTGAGGGGTTGCAAGTCACCTGGGCTATTGATTGACAGGGCTCTGGTAACCGCGTTTACCAGGTGCCGTTTCTTGGGGTTGCTTGCATGTTTCACCAGGTTGGTCACATCATTCCTCATTTACATACAGCACATGCTTATCTTAGCCGGTATTTTGCTCACATCGGTTAGCTCTTGACGCAGAAAAAAATAAATAAAAAATTTCTGAGAAAACTTCATACATACGCGGCTAGGATAGGTTCATGCGCTAGTACAACCACGCTCTCTCACGGGAGACAGGCAGACATTGTCTCATATCTCGTAGACTAGTTTCATACGTTATAAGGTCAGTTTTCCACAATTCCTATTCTTATACATTAACTGCCATGTCTGTAGGTTCATTAGCCCGCAGTATTCGTTTATAATTGATCTGTCACGTCGCAGATTTAAACTCGGGCTCGCTTCATACGTCAGTGGAAACGACTAACATACTTCCTGTCAGCCTCGTCGGCTTTCTCATACATTCTTATCACGCTGCATGGGAGGAGGGGGGGGTTTCTAGTCTGTCACCTTGTCTGCCTAGCACGCGGGCAGCAGGTCGCAGGATCAACAAGTTATTTTGTTTGGTTGTTTCAGTGGTCATGTCTCAGCCTTCTGACATTAAGGAGTTCGCGTCCTTGCCTCCATCTCCAGGCAGAGGGTCCGAACAGGGTAGCATCCCATCTCTCAGGTCATGGACAGTGCCAAAGCTGACGGCTGAACTTCTGAGAAGAGGCATTCCGTTCGCGGCTACAGCCGAAAGGCGGAACTGTTCAAGTTACTTTTCCCTAGTACACCACCAGCCAGGCCTGCTACGAGCAGTGATAACATTTCCATCAACACTTCGTTGGTGCAGATACATGCAGTGTTGAACACGCTTACGAATTCCATTCAGGATTTACAAACCCGGATGGAGGTGATGGAGAAGCGTCGTGACCCCCCCCCCCAAGTAGTCGGACCGGCCAGTGTTGCGGCACCTCCGGCTGTGGTGGCAGGTACTACGCCTACTTTACTAGCGACAGCTAATCTGTCACAGGGTGGGGGGGTACCTTCGGTTGCGCCAGTTTATTTAGTTAGGCCTAGTATTAAGAGGGATATTTTGGAGAGCAAGGATGTCAATCTGGCATCCTTGTTAATAGCATCCCGTGACGTGGCGGAGAACAAATCCTTTGGCTGTAGCGAGGTGTCGGTGGTGCTCAAGACCAAGGACCCCAGGCTTAGTCGCAAGCTGTCACTGGCTGAATTTGTGCTGGCTTTCAGTCTGTTCAGAGACATTTTGTGTTCCGCCAGCCCCCACAGGAGAGAAGAACTGGACCCTTACCTTTATAGGGTGGTGGATCTGGCACATAAGTACGGGGGATCAGCGTTCTATGACTATCACAGGTCCTTCTTGGCCAAAGCGGCAGCCATTTGGGCCCAGTTTCAGGTAGTCACAAACTGGAGCAATATTGACATGGAGCTGTTTTGCAGGCACTTCGCCAGTTTGAAATCTCCGGTGTGCGCCACATGTCAGTCTCCTGCCCATACTACCACTTGGTGTCCATTGGCTGACCTTACAGCTGTTCCAGAGGCGTAACGAACCCGGGCTCTAGTCAGCAGACAGTTCAGTACGACAAACTGGGGAGACCGATTCATTTCTTAGGGAAAGCTCAGCTGTGTAACAATTTCAATTACGCTATTTGCAACTACAGTCAGTGCAGGTTATTGCATGTGTAACATCCTGCAGTATGTCACTAAACTTCTGTTCCCCTGCTTCATAATGTTAACTGTATGTATATTGTCATCTGGTATAAGTTTGCATCACTCTCTCCATAATGTGCATTTTCCAGGCTTGTATTGTATATTTGCTGTAATTCTCAATGTACACCAGCAGGTGGCAGCAGTATGCAGCAGGTCAGAGTTAGCTTCTAGGCTGGAATAGACCATTCCAGGCTAGCTCCCCCCTTTCTGAGGAGGAGTGGAATGTTCCCACATCCTACTTCAGAGGGAGGAAGGAAAGTTCTAGTGAGTGTGAGCCACCCCCCTGCTGGGGTAGGCTGTGTTAGTAGGAGCTCCCAGAAACAGGGACCCCAACCAAGGATCCAAGCCTCGGCTGAGGCCCAAGATCAAGCTTCCCAGCCTGAGTCCCTTACCTCAGTTGGTGGACAAAGAAAGCAGCCCTTCACAGACGTATAGATCTCCAGGAAGAAACCATCATACCCTGCGAGCAGTCCTGTAAGTAAAGATCCTAAGACAAAGAGAAGATAATTATCTCACCAGCTAGTCAGGGCCAAACTAAGCAGACTAAAGACAGAGCAGAAGATAGATACCTGCCAGTTTCTCTAGGCATATGATCAGATGCAGAATACATATAAATTCCTGACACATATTGCCAAAACCTGCTGGGACCCTAGACTATTGCTGTACACTGTATGGATCAAAGCTGCATACCACCAAGTAAAGACAAGTTGGACCCTATTATCTGTGTGGAATCCCATCATTCCTCAATTACTCCTATTAACAGCACTCAATTTGTTGCATGTGAGCCAGGATACAGGAGTCCAGCCGTACCAAGGTAGGAGACACCGTTGACACTACCATATCTGCTATACAGAGACATTATCCCCCTCTGGCATTCCTCACCTGGTACGTGAGCTATCACATCTTAAAGGGCCCTGCTACAGTACCTGCGCAAGCTGCAACTGGCGTCACGAACTTATATACATATAAACTGACCCACTAAATAGCATTCCCGCTGATCCTGTGTCCTGCTCATTGCACATGTCTGTGCCACGTGTTTCAGGGCACATCCGTTCACGGTGTGTACCTTGAAGTCCTCGGCATGACTGAGCCAGGTGGACGTAGAGCTATTAGACTGGCTACTGCGGTTTCACCCGGTTCAGCCGTTCCGTTCATTCCTGGTGGAAGGGTTTTCCCGGGGGTTTCACACTGGGTTCATTACCTTGCCACAGCAGACTTTTGAATGCCCTAATCTACAGTCTGCTTTCAAACATGCAGGTCTAGTGGATGAACTGTTAAGGAGTGAGCTGGAGAAGGGCTTCGTTATAGGTCCTTTCCAGTCCCCTCCTTTTCACACGTGGAGGGTGAGCCCGGTGGGGGTGGTGCAGGGGAAGTATTCAAATACATTTCGGCTGATTTATGATTTGTCTGCTCCTCATTCTTCCCACGTCCCAAGTCTCAATTCCTTGAATCCGTCAGAGGAATTTTCTTTGAAATATGCTTCTGTGGACCAGGCTATCCAGGTCATTCTTCAGACAGGTAGGGGTGCTTGGCTGTCTAAAGCAGATATTTCTGATGCGTTCAAATTGCTGCCCATTAGACCATCTCTCTGGCAGTGGCATGGCATCAAGTGGAGAGATTAATATTATTTCGCCACAAAATTGACGTTTGGTTCCAAAAGTAGCCCCAGTCTTTTTGACAAGTTAGCGCAGGCTCTGGAGTGGATTTTGTTGGAAGTACGGGGTTGCCAGAATATCATTCATTACCTTGACGATTTTCTGTTGATTGAAAGCCCCTCACAGGTGCCTGTTGAGTTGCAAGTTCTTTTGCAAGTTTTCAAGGAGTTAAATATTCCGGTTGCCGACCACAAAACAGAGGGGCCTGCACAAGTGATCACGTTTTTAGGGATCTCCTTAAATTCACGCGAGATGTCGGCTAGTCTGCCCCAAGAGAAACTCGACAGGATCAAGTCAGGTGTCCGTTCCTTCGTCATTTCTCAGGTTTGTACCAAGAGAGAGTTACAGTCTCTGTTGGGCATGTTAAACTTTGCCATGAGGATCATTCCTCAGGGTAGATCGTTTATTTCAAGATTGTTCGTTTTATTGCAAGGAACCAGTGATTTGGACGCATCAGTTCATCTTAATGCCAACGCCCGGGCAGATCTGTTCATGTGGGACAGATTTCATGTGGGACATCGAAATGGCATTTCGATGTTTGTTCTGAGGGCCACCATCAATTCTCCACACGTGTTTTCTGATGCGGCAGCCTCGGTAGGTTTCGCTGCCATATTGGTTGGCCGGCTTATGGCCCACGGAGGTACTACAGATGCCGGGTTTTTCTCAGACTTCGGCATTGTTTGAGATCTATCCTATCGTGGCAGCTGCTGTAGTTTGGGGGCACAGGTGGTCGGATCACACGGTGGTTTTCCACACTGACAACATGGCGACTGCAGAGATCATAAACAAGGGTAGATCCAAATCTTTACTCATCATGTCTTTCATGCGCAGATTGACCTGGATAGCTCTGGAGCAGGGGTTTCATTTTCATGGCTTGTTTTTGGAAGGGGTGAGCAATGTTGCAGCCGATGCTTTGTTCCGTTTTGATTTTTCACGCTTTTTCTTACAGAATCCAGAAGCGGATACAGTGGGTACCCCGGTACCGGACTGGCGGCTGCTGGTATTGGATTAGAATCTCTGATGGTGGTCGCCAGTTCTCTCATTACGAAGTCTTTGTCTGGCAGTACGTTGAGGGCATACCACCGAGCGTGGGTGCTTTTCTCTAAATTTCTGTTGACTTGTCCTAAGGGTGACACTGGTCAGGTAAAATACATGGTGGCCTTTGTGTCATACTGTCACTCAGTTCTGGCCCTATCCCACAATATGATAAGGCTATATTTGGCGGGGGTGCAGCATTTTTTGGCACTTCAAGAGCCGGACAGACCTTCCATATTTGCTGCTCACCCGATCAAGGCCATCCTCAGGGGTATCCAGAAGAGTCAGGTCATGGTCAAGTTGATCCGTCGGCCTGTCACGGGGGACATCTTTCGCAGACTGTCAGAAGTTCTTTCGCTGTCACCGTTCGGAGTTCTTCCCAGTCTGGTGATCAAATCAGCCATGTATTTAGCGTTCTACGGGTTTTTGAGGCCAGGGGAGGTAACACAGGCTAGACAGGGGGCGGTGGCTCTCTGCAAGGGCGATTTAATCAAGGTGGGTGGTAGCTATCAGTTGCAGTTGCCTCACGACAAAACCAGGCAGGTGGGTCCCAGCCATTTAGTCAAATTCTTTCAGACCACGAACGCATGGTGTCCAGTGACGGTTTTGGACAATCTCTTTTTGGCTCTTAGTCTCCACATCTCAACTGACCCCTTACTCCCGTTTCCCATCAGTCCTCTGTCATCTAGCCAATTTGTCAAACACATTCGCATCCTGTTGACCAACATGGGTTTGAATCCTGCACAATTTTCGGGGCATTCTTTCCGCATTGGGACAGCATCCGCGGCTTCCAAGCAGGGGGTCCTAGCACACATCATTAAACATATGGGGCGCTGGAGTTCGGGATGCTTTGTCCGATATATTCCGGAGCCACAGGCAGAGCTGGTCCGAGCTTTCAGCAAGCTGGTAGAGTAGCAGGTTAGGCCAGTCCTTCCCTTACCAGTTGGTTTTTGCCCCCTTTTAGGCATACTGACCTGGCAAGGCCAAGGCACACAACAGGTCAGTTGGGGAGGGGGGTGGCGGCAGGGCGTCTCCTACTCGAATAGGTTCGGACCACAAGTTTGAAGGCTAGCCTGGATTTGTGGGAGGAGCTGGTACCTTCATAATCGGCTCGGCTCACAGGGGCATCACGTCAGCTGGTCACGGACGTCCCCCGCCCACCCATTCCCCACACATTCTTTCAGTCATCATTTCATTACAATCAGAGTATGCCCCCTTTTAGGCATACTGACCTGGTAAGGCCAAGGCACACCACAGGCCAGTTGGGGAGGGGGGTGGCGGCAGGGCGTCTCCTACTCGAATAGGTTCGGATCACAAATGGTTCTTATCTGCTGACACATTCTATGTTTCTATGTTTCCATTGTGGCTTCAATCGGGAATGAATAGCTAGAAAAACCCACTTGCCCTACCCTCCAAGCGATCCAAGCATCACGGCATCAAATTGGAACCGAGCCAAAAAGGAACCATCCGCATGAACCAACAATGGCATAACATCCCTCTTCACCTCCGTCCAGTATTCTCGCATACAACACACCGGACACATTAAACAATCTGGTATTTCAAACAGCACTCGCTAATATCGCTAATGCTTGTAACCAGTTCAGAAATGTCAGCGGGATTAGGCGATTTCTGCGCTTTTCCTCATCCTCCTTCTTACTGTCTAAACAGACACCGTTCTACCGGCTACGCCTAACGTAGCCCCACTTGCTCCAGCGGGCCTGCTGGCACCCCTGGTAACCCCCCATGCCAGCAACATTGACGCCCCCGCCAAGCCCCCACCTGCTAATAAGCCCGCTAAGCCTCCCAATAAATGCCCCAAACCCCTACCTAAATCCGTCAGAGGGCCCCCAATCCCCAAACTCGAAAAAGGTCCCCACATTATCTCACCTGCCTGCCAGGGTGCTGTGACCCCATCAGCCGCAGCTCCTGAATCCTGCTGACTGGTCCTCTGCGCCAACCTTGAAGATCCAGGGGAAGGAATGTCCAGTAACTGTCCCCAGCTGCCATCAAGCCCGGGACGTTAAAGCTGCTCTCCATATCCGATGCTCCAGAGGTGGCGGAGCCATCTTCCTGTTGCTGTGAAGGGGATAAATACCTGCTGCTCCCAGCCACATGGCTCACAGCAGCCCGATCGCCATTTTGATCATGCAGGGGGGAATCCTCACTGCCAATTTCCAGAGGAAAGCCTGCCATACCTGCTCCGGACCCCACGCTGCCCCAAGATGCCGCATGAGGAGACCTGTCCCGGCCACCTTGTGAGCTCCGCCTGCTTGTCAGATTCCTCCCACGACTGGGCGCAGAAGAAGGAGCCTGCCCCACCGCCTGCAAGCATGAAGGATCCCTAGAGTGGATGGGAAGTTGCTCCTGGCTGGGACGCGCTAGCGGGAAGCCCCTCGCGGCCTGCGTGACAGTGGCTGAGGCAATATAGATGCCTCAGCCTCCCCCCGTAACAACTCCTGAACCTGCTTCTGTACACAACCGCTGCCCCAGATGCTGCAGCTGCCCTCATCTTAGTCAACACCGAGGATAAACGATGGCGTTTTGGACTGCAGAGGAGTAAGGGGAGTAAAGGGTTAATATAAAGCGCAGCTATAGGGAATGGTATAGCCTGATAGGGGTGTGTGTCATCTAGGGCTGAATAAAGAGGTGATATGAGATGTATTTTCCCTATTATCCGCCCCCGTTATCTGATTGGTCCTTAGGGGTGGTTCTGCCTGAGGTTATGTATGGGGCTGCAGGAGCCTGCCCAGTCTTTTTCTCCTGGCACCTGTGCAGCTTCATCAGCTATGGCCACCGAACAAGACCTTATGGCTGCAGCCCGCTTACACAGCGAAGGGCCGGCTTTCATGTCTCGCCTGCTGGCGGGATTACAGGCCCCTGCGTTGTCCTCCCTAGCTCCCCCTAGTTGTCACGGCCATGGTCATGGCCGTGACTCCTTTACCGCATGCGGTTGCCTGCGGTCTGGTTTAGTTGTTCAACCACAGGTGAGGGCCGCTAGTGTGTAGCCTCACTTGTGGTTGCCGCGGGCAACAAGTAGTTGGGTATTGTCGCAGTAGAGCAGCCTGAGCTGGTGCTAGGCAGCTTGCGGCAATGTGCATGCGGTTGCACCTAGCAACCTCTGTGTTAGGTGTGTGTGTGTATGTTATGCACTTTGTATGTCTGGTGTGCACTAGGTTTATGTTAGGTGTGCACTGTGACACTTCCCTTCACTGTGGCTGCCCGTGGCAACGTTTGGTATGTGTACATGTGGTGGCAGTGTCTAGGACTTCTGGCTGACTCCCAGGACATGGTCGCCACCCATGTCGTTGCCTGCGGTAACAGCTACAGTGTGATGTGCATTTGGACACTTCCCCTTTAAGTGGTTTCACTCCCTGTTAGTGTTGGAAGGGTTAATTCCCTCTCCTGTGTGTGTCTGTGTGGGTGTGGCCACTTTGGGCTATAAAGCCTCTTTGGAGATCTGAAGCTGAGGGGTTCTTCAGCCATGCTTTGCTGGAGAAACCCTCCTGGTAGTTCCATCTGCCAGTGGGGGCCACCCTTGTGGTCATAAACAAATTGTTATGTATTGTTTATACACGATGTTATGAGGATGTGTTTGTGTGTCATGTCTATTCTTTGCAGCGTATGGTTTCCTGGTGTCCTGTGTGGTGTGTGTGCTCTGCCGTTTGTGTTTGTGGACAGCAGCACTGATACTTGGGTCCCAGGCCCTGTGTCTGTGGCAGGTGGGTGTTAGTACTAGTTGCACTTACCTGCCATTGCCATATGTCTGTTTCCATTTCCCCTGTCTTTATAGTTTGGCCATCTTTAGACTCCTATTTCTCCATGTCCAGGAGGAACAGGTAGTCTACCCAGCTCCTAGCGTAGGGACCGGCGGAGGGCAAGTAGGGACCCGAGGTTCCAGAGCATGAGTCCTCCTACCTTCAAGGTCGGCTCATGTCGCTAGGAGTTGGGTCAGATTAGGGAGGCAATAGGAGGTGACCTGCTCCCTAGTTCTGTGGTTCTGACCAAGACGTGACTACCATCCTCTGTCATCGCACGCCTGAGGGTTTTCCCCATCCTCAGCCGTGACACTAGTCCCTCACCACCTCTGGTAAGTGCGGCTGCCGGGCGCACTTGAAGAACCATCTGCCCGCCAGCCCGCTTGCGGTCACCCTCCCCTTACTTACCTGCGCAATCTCAGTTTGCGCGGCTGTTCTGGAGCGCTCAGGGAGCCTACACAGCGCGCCACTGCCGCCCCACGTGTACAGTAATATGGGAAATCACCCTAGTAATGTCTCCTCAGCTGAGGAGAACACCCTAATCATTAACCCATCCTCCATTGCCCTGCCACTAACCCCCACACGCCAATCGACGCTAGATCAAGATCCCCGGCTGCAGTCCCCGACCGCCGACATCGGCGCAGGTCGGCATCCAATTCTCGCCGCCGCTCACGCTACAGCTCCAGGACCTCACAGGGATACCCGCGCCAGGTCATCCAGGTGGCGGTCGCCGTCTTCTTAAGATTGGAGTTCCTGCGGACCCAGTTCTGGCGGGTCAAGGACCGAAAGGAGACGTGATGACAGGCGAGCGGCCAGCCGTTCGTCTCGCAGGACCGATCCGGCAAGCACCGAGCAGACGGCGAACCCTCCGATCGCACAAGCCGCGGTGGCTGCACCATCTACGCAGGCTCAGCTTAATTGCACAGGGGCATGGGGCGTCGACAAGGTGGGTACAGGCTTAGTGCCAGCATTGCGAGCGTTGTTAGCGCAACTAGAAGCCGCCCCTGCGGTAGATCTCCTTCCTGTTAAGTTACCTGATGAGCCATGTGCTAGCGTCCATAAAGAGTCTTCATTTTGTGGTCTTAGTCTTCTCATTTGGATGAGGAAACAAAAAATAAGATATGGTCAAACCAGTATGTTCATATATGGTCCTTAGTTTCCATTGATCAGCATACAGTAGACAAAGAAAGAAGGCCGAATGCGGAACGTTTCCTAGACCGTAAACCAAAAGTAGCTCGCACCATAGGTAATTGGCTGCAAGCCTTTTCTGTATTAGGTTATACTATGGTTACCCGCTATGGCTACCCTGAACGGTCGGCGGAACTCTTCATCTACATGGACTTCATTTATAATGCATTTAAGTCACATGGGGGTTCAGCATGGTGGCGATACGATGAAGAGTTCCGTCGACGGTTGGCATTGCACCCAGAAATTGGTTGGGGCGTAAAAGCTACGGACTTGTGGTTAAGGCTCATGTTAGCGCAAATATCAAACCCCTTTCCTTTCGCGGCCGCTGGCCCCCCAGCAACTGGACAGGGCCAGTGGCCGTGCGCAGACCAGGGGCCTGTTGGATATATAATGAAGGGCACTGTAAATTCTTTTCCTTATGCAAGTATAAACATGAGTGCTCAGTGTGCAGAGGAGCTCACCCAGCCGTCCGCTGCTCCCATAACCCCCACGGCCACAAGCCTTCTCTCGCCACTAGTGGGAAAGACCCCGGTGAGCGTTCACGCAATGTCACATTGGCTAAATAATTACCCCAGTAAAGATGTGGCGGCCCAGTTACGTTTTGGTTTCACTTTTGGTTTTTTCATACTTTTCAATTATTCAAGGTTACCCCTGTTTTCTCAAAACTTGAAATCAACCTTAGACCACCCAGTACAGCTACGCCAAAAAATTGAAAAAGAAGTCTCATTAGGTAGAATTGAAGGGTCATTTTCACCCCCCCCCCCCCCCTTTTATAACATTCGTGCTTCTCCGTTAGGCCTTATCCCAAAAAAGGAACCAGGGAAATTCAGGTTGATCCACCATTTGTCCTTCCCCAAAGGCGCTTCGGTTAACGACGCCATTTCAAAAGTCGATTCCTCAGTCACCTATGTCCCTTTCGACCGAGCAGTGGCACTAATCAGACGAGCTGGCCAAGGGGCGCTATTAGCTAAGGCGGACATTGAGGCGGCTTTCCGTTTACTCCCCGTCCACCCAGACTGTTATCACCTACTGGGTTGTATGGTAGACGATACGTACTATTACGACACCTGTCTGCCAATGGGTTGCTCCATCTCATGCCATTATTTCGAGATGTTTAGCACCTTTCTGGAATGGGTGATTAGATATGAGTCGGGCTCTCAGTCCTTTACACACTATTAGGATGATTTTCTGTTTGTCTCCCCGAGTAATACAAATCAATGTGAATACCTCCTTAACACGTTCCGTTATTTTATGTTTAAGTTCGGTGTTCCCCTATCTGAAGACAAAACCTGCGGTCCCAATACGACAATGACATATCTAGGCATTGAAATCGATACCATCTCCATGATTTTCCGCCTCCCCCAGGATAAATTACAGAACCTAGTCGGATTAATCCAAGGTTTTATAGCGTCCAAATCCGTCACATTAAGACAAATGCAGTCACTGTTGGGTTCCCTAGTTTTCGCATGTAGAATTATGCCCATGGGACGAGTTTTCTCCCGCCGCCTATCCCTCACTACCCGCGGCGTGGTTAAACCACATCACCATGTCCGTTTAAATCGACAATAAAAATGGATTTACGGGTCTGGCATAAATTTTGGGAAAACTACAACGGCCACACGTGTTATCAAGGGCCGGAAATATCATCACCTGACTTGTCCTTATTCACTGACGCAGCTGGTTCCACAGGTTTTAGGGCAATACTTGGCAATGAGTGGTGCGCATCCCCATGGCCCGAGGAATGGCGTAATTCCGGCCTTTTTTCTAATATTACCCTCTTAGAATTATTTCCCATCATTTGCAAATCAACGAGTATGTTTTTGGACTGACAACATGGCAGTGGTTTTCAGTATAAATAAGCTAACTTCTTCTTCCCCTCCGGTACTGGCGCTGCTCCGTCATTTAGTGCTTCGCTGCCTAGAGCTCAATATCTCGTTTCGCGCTCGCCATGTACCAGGCGTACTTAATTCTGCTGCTGACGCTCTCTCTCTCGATTCCATTGGCAGGCATTCCAGAGTATCCTGCCGGAAGCCACCAAGGAAGGCCTGCCCTGCCCGCGGCACCTATGGGATTTGCTGAAGAACGCCTGATGTCATTGGTGAGAGCGTCGGTGACGCATTTGACGTGGTCAGGACATGGTAAGGCATGGGCTGAATGGTGCGCGCAAGCGGGAATTACACCAATGATGTATTGCCCGAGGATACCTTCCAGGTGACAATCTTGTATTTGTTATGGTTAAGGACACTCTGGGTTTCTGCCATAGTTGCGCAACGGCGGCTAGCAGGTGTCAGTTTTCACCTTAAGTTGGGGGGTTTGCCTGATGTCACCAAGCATTTCTTAATTCGCCAGGCCATAAAAGGTTGGAGAAAGGAACATACCCGGCGTGAGTGTAGGCGCCCGATATCTTACCCCCTTTTAATCAGAATTTGCAATGTTCTATCTGATATTTGCACTTCTGATTACAAAAATCGTCTGTTTAAGGCTGCTTTCACGTTAGCATTCTTTGCTGCGCTACGTATTAGCAAACTAGTTTTCCCATCCCGCTCTCGTTTAGGAGGACTGGCAGCTGGTGATGTTTTCATTACTGAATCATCCGTTAGGATCCTTATACGCCGATCCAAAACTGATTTATGGGCACAAGGGTCTTGGCTTCCGTTGCATAAGGCAGATGTCCCTATTTGCCCCCATGCTGTGGTTATGGAGTGGAACCGCACCCGCGCGACCTACTTCATGCCGACGGCAGCCCATTGACATTTTTTTCAATTCAAAGCGATTTTGCGTCGCTGCCTATTGGCATTAGACCACTCATTGGCACTCATTCTTTCCGCATAGGCGTGGCTACTGAGGTGGCTAGGGCAGGTTTACCTGAAGCTGAGGTTCAAAGTATAGGCAGATGGAGATCAACGTGTTATGCTTCATATATTCTCCCGCATTTATTGATGTCATTTATTTTCAGTTTCCGCCCAGCCCACCATATGTTTCGTTGGACACTCCTATATATTCTGTGCAGCACAGCGTGCTCAACACAGGCCGGGCGGCCGTAGCCTCGGTTTCCGAAATGTTTCAGTCGCCTGGAGAGGCGTCAGAGGCCTGCGATGGTTACAGGTCCTCCCAGAAGCAGTGGAGCTCAGTAGAACGGTTCGCTCCCCGGTAATATTGGTTATCCACGCGGGGGGTAATGATCTCTGCTTATTAAAAATAGCAGAGCTTATTACCCTTATTTTTTTTTTAACAAATATCTGTTTTATTTGTTTTTCACAAAGAAAATATAGGCATTATTTGCAATGTTACAGAATAGTACAAAGTGATATATTCTTTTTCACATAGTTGCAAATATAGAAAAATATAGAAAAATAGTCATACATAACAAGCGCTCGTCAAAGTATTCGTTTTTGGGCAATACATAGATATGAGTGACAATTATTATTTCAGCTAGTCTAACAAGGGCCTGAAACATCTCAAGTATTGCAGTTGTGGTCGGATAGGCTATCAGAAAGGTGAACCTAACCTATCTAACCCCTATCTACAACAAGCAGTAGAATTATGCCATGACTGCCGTGGTAGGGCAGCCTAAAGGGGCCAAAAAGAGCAGACCTTGTTTAGAGTAAATATATACATACCGTTACGACACCCGATTTTGAACAGAAAAGACCTTTCACGATGGAGGTGCGGAATATACCGTATATATCACAGTGACTTCCATCTACCTTACCTCTTTGTCATGTGTACCGCCACATCGTTCTTGGAGATGGTTAATGCTGATGCAATTGAAAGAGTGGCCGAAACGATTTACTCCTATGTTGACTAACATATGACCATATTACGAGAAGGTCTGAATCCGGAGAGCTGCAGGCTGAAACAAATAATGGTGAATCTGTTGGAAGGCCTAGATGAATTCCAACCATCCGCCAAGGGACCTGATCGGGCACCAACTATTCCTGGTGGCAAAATACTTTACCTCTACTTATTCCCCAGGCCACACTTCATATTAAGGGCCCAAAAGTCAGAACATGGTGTCTGCCGTCTTACTGTAGTAGTAAATTAAGTGAAATGTGTAAACCCACCAGGCCTGGGGAACCATCCACAGGAATACATGGCTATTTCGATTAACGAGCTAATGTTGCCTGTAATAAGGACAGAACGTACACAATACCTGCAGTTGTGACATAAAATGCTTAAGGTCGTGATAAACTGTGTATGCTGCGCCTGTAGTCGTGATAGGACTTGTCGTGTCAGAAGACATGACAGACTTCGTAAACTGCGCCTTATTACTGTACCTCCTACTGGAAGATGGACCGATACCCAGGACTTAGGCCGGACACCAACACCCTCAGCCCGAGTTTGTAGATGAAGTAAGCATGCCTGGGAGAAGATCATGTCCGCAAAGGCAGGCTTGGGATGACTGCTTATAAAGAAAATAATGAAAACCCAACAACCTAGAAAATAAAAGTCAGGGAAAACAATAACGTGAGTGAGACTCTAATGGCACAAGTCACACGTGCGAGCCACCACAAGAAAATTGTATTGCGAGCCACAGATGACCGAGCCATGCGAGCGGGTCTGAAGGCAGAAAAACACATGGAACTTACTTGTTGTGGGACCACGCAGCCGGCCTCGAATGGCGTTGTTGTGTGTAAAATTTAAACGGAGAAGCCATGCGTGAGAGACTCTAATGGCGGAGCCATGCGTGAGAGACTCTAATGGCAGAGACATGTGTAACACTGAAAGGGAGAAGCCATGCGTGAGAGACTCTAATGGCAGAGACATGTGTAACACTGAAAGGGAGAAGCCATGCGTGAGAGACTAATGGCGGAGTCATACGTGTAACACTAAAACGGAGAAGCCATGCGTGAGAGACTAATGGCAGAGTCATACGTGTAACACTAAAACGGAGAAGCCATGCGTGAGAGACTAATGGCAGAGTCATACGTGTAACACTAAAACGGAGAAGCCATGCGTGAGAGACTAATGGCAGAGTCATACGTGTAACACTAAAACGGAGAAGCCATGCGTGAGAGACTAATGGCAGAGTCATACGTGTAACACTAAAACGGAGAAGCCATGCGTGAGAGACTAATGGCAGAGTCATACGTGTAACACTAAAACGGAGAAGCCATGCGTGAGAGACTAATGGCAGAGTCATACGTGTAACACTAAAACGGAGAAGCCATGCGTGAGAGACTAATGGCAGAGTCATACGTGTAACACTAAAACGGAGAAGCCATGCGTGAGAGACTAATGGCAGAGTCATACGTGTAACACTAAAACGGAGAAGCCATGCGTGAGAGACTAATGGCAGAGTCATACGTGTAACACTAAAACGGAGAAGCCATGCGTGAGAGACTCTAATGGCTGAGCCATGCATGAGAGACTCTAATGGCTGAGCCATGCGTGAGAGACTAATGGCAGAGTCATACGTGTAACACTAAAACGGAGAAGCCATGCGTGAGAGACTAATGGCAGAGTCATACGTGTAACACTAAAACGGAGAAGCCATGCGTGAGAGACTAATGGCAGAGTCATACGTGTAACACTAAAACGGAGAAGCCATGCGTGAGAGACTAATGGCAGAGTCATACGTGTAACACTAAAACGGAGAAGCCATGCGTGAGAGACTAATGGCAGAGTCATACGTGTAACACTAAAACGGAGAAGCCATGCGTGAGAGACTCTAATGGCGGAGCCATGCGTGAGAGACTCTAATGGCGGAGCCATGCGTGAGAGACTCTAATGGCGGAGCCATGCGTGAGAGACTCTAATGGCGGAGCCATGCGTGAGAGACTCTAATGGCGGAGCCATGCGTGAGAGACTCTAATGGCGGAGCCATGCGTGAGAGACTCTAATGGCGGAGCCATGCGTGAGAGACTCTAATGGCGGAGCCATGCGTGAGAGACTCTAATGGCGGAGCCATGCGTGAGAGACTCTAATGGCGGAGCCATGCGTGAGAGACTCTAATGGCGGAGCCATGCGTGAGAGACTCTAATGGCGGAGCCATGCGTGAGAGACTCTAATGGCGGAGCCATGCGTGAGAGACTCTAATGGCGGAGCCATGCGTGAGAGACTCTAATGGCGGAGCCATGCGTGAGAGACTCTAATGGCGGAGCCATGCGTGAGAGACTCTAATGGCGGAGCCATGCGTGAGAGACTCTAATGGCGGAGCCATGCGTGAGAGACTCTAATGGCGGAGCCATGCGTGAGAGACTCTAATGGCGGAGCCATGCGTGAGAGACTCTAATGGCGGAGCCATGCGTGAGAGACTCTAATGGCGGAGCCATGCGTGAGAGACTCTAATGGCGGAGCCATGCGTGAGAGACTCTAATGGCGGAGCCATGCGTGAGAGACTCTAATGGCGGAGCCATGCGTGAGAGACTCTAATGGCGGAGCCATGCGTGAGAGACTCTAATGGCGGAGCCATGCGTGAGAGACTCTAATGGCGGAGCCATGCGTGAGAGACTCTAATGGCGGAGCCATGCGTGAGAGACTCTAATGGCGGAGCCATGCGTGAGAGACTCTAATGGCGGAGCCATATGTGACACTAAAAGGGAGAAGCCATACGTGAGAATATTTACATTTAGTCAGATGACTATTGGTTGCCTGCTCTTGACATGTGCATTGTGATTATAGCTTAAAATTTAACTTTTATTAGTTATTTTTTAATATTTAGTGAATACTTGATCCTAACCTACAATGTTTAAAACTTTCAACAGTCGACCATTTGTGTGCTGTACTTATATTTATTCTTTTGTAGTCTTTGCTTTTATTAGGGTGGCAGTATATTGCATGGCTACCTATCTTTTCTCTATGTGTCTCTGTATATGCTCACGAGCTGTATTGATAGCGCATTGCTAACTATGCTGCCTGCTAGCTGTCTCTAGGCTTACTGACTTATTGTTACAACATGTCATGCTACTTTGTAGCTGATGGCGGTTAGGGTTAGGGTCGGCTGTGATCTAAAATCAAATTACTGCCCCCCGACATGTTTCGCCATATACATGGCGTCTTCAGGGGATCGGGCAGTCAGATTGTAAAGCCATACGTGAGAGACTCTAATGGCGGAGTCATATGTGACACTAAAAGGGAGAAGCCATACGTGAGAGACTCTAATGGCGGAGTCATGTCTGTAAAACTAAAATGGAGAAGCCATACATGAGAGACTAATGGCTAAGCCATGCGTGAGAGACTCTAATGGCGGAGTCATATGTGACACTAAAAGGGGGAAGCCATACGTGAGAGACTCTAATGGCGGAGCCATGCGTGAGAGACTAATGCCGGAGTCATATGTGTAAAACTAAAACGGAGAAGCCATGAGAGAGAGACTAATGGCGGAGACATATGTGTAAACCTAAAAGCGAAGAAGCCATGCGTGAGAGACTAATGGCGAAGCCATGCGTGGGAGGCTCTAATGGCAGAGTCATGTGTGTGAAACTAAAACGGAGAAGCCATGCGTGAAAGACTCTAATGGCTGAGCCATGCGTGAGAGACTCATGGCGGAGTCATATGTGTAAACCTAAAAACGGAGACGCCATGTGTGAGAGACTCTAATGGTGGAGCCATATGTGTAACACTAAAACGGAGAAGTCATGCGTGAGAGACTAATGGCGGAGCCATGCGAGAGAGACTCTAATGGCGGAGCCATGTGTAACTAAAACGGAGAAGCCATGCGTGAGAGACTCTAATGGTGGATTTTTTTTATTTTTATTATTTATAAACCACTTATGCAGCACCAGTATGACTTGGGGACTCGCATAACCATGACCCTCTCTGACAATAAACCTAGGAAGCTAACCAGCCTACACCATATTGTACCCCTAACGAACATGAAGAACGGTCATCGGGCCCCCGAAGCCATGAGGCCCCCTGAAGCCAAGAGATTGACCTGGATGACCTTACAGTGACGATAAGTAATTAAAACGTGAGCCAGACCTAATGGAAAATGCATAGACATTAGTGATCCGAACCACTTGCATGAACCAACCGCGAAATTGAAACAGATGGGAGAAAAACAAGAGCCAGAGGCATTGCATTTCGCTAAGAAAAGACCCTTGTCGTGACAAACGAATGAACAACTGTGAAAACATAGTAGGAACTTACTCCTATTGGCCCACTGTCCACTAGGGAGCTATTTGGTTAACTGGGGCGGGAGATCAATCTGAGTGAATGTGAACCAGAACTAAAGGAGACCAGTCTGAGTGAATGCAAACCAGGATTAAAGAACACCACCCATTTTTTTTTTTTTCCCTCTCTCTTCCCCCCAAGTAAACAGAAAAAGGTAGGCCTAAGGAATAAACCACCGAGGAAAGAAACGTAAGCCTGAAAAGAAAGCAGCTATGTTTATCGGAAGAGCAGTATCAGAGCGGTGTGCTGATAGCCCTAGTAAGAATACAGAGTAACCATTATGTAGCAATGAAAAGAAATGCAGCTTTAAGTGGAAGCAGAGTATAACACATGATGTAAGAACAAGTGGGTAAATGCAGCTCTGGATGTGAGCGGTGCCTAAAAACATGGTATGGGCACAGCTCTGAGTATGAGTATGAGGAGCATGGTATAAAGCAGCCGTATGAATGCAATCTCAAAGTGAGCAGAGTATTAATGTAATGCAACAGCGAACGCTGCTCTAGTAGTGAATGGCGTATAGGACAAAATGTAAATGCAGACACACGGATGTAGCTTTGAAGGTAACAATCCTAACCACGATCATTTGACCATTGGAGCCCAGCCCCCTTCGCCCCAGAGCGCTACAAGTCACGGACCGTGTAACAAAGTCCGATCCTACCGTGAATGCCAGCACTCGCCTGGCACCTTCTGCCATTGCCCAGGCGCAACCGAACCTCCACATGATGCTGCAGGAGTTTTTTTTTTTTTTTTTTTATCTACCAGTGATCCACATTTACCATCACTTAAACCCAGCACGCGTAGCTTGAGCCAACTGCAGACACGCGCCCCGCATGTAACCCAGGTATCAGAAAACATACAACCATGCCCACTCTAAGCACATGCTACCCCAATAACTGTATGCAATGGCCCCACCAGGCCTCTGAATAGCCAGACAAACAATACAAACAACCATGGTTCGACCATTAGCGCCCAAACTCTGTTTTATCCCAGAGCGCTACATGTCGTGGACCGCAGCGTGGGTCCCGTACAAACAACTCCGATCCTACCATGAATACCAGCGCCCTCCTGCCGTCGCCCAGCCGTAAGGAGCCTCCACACCATGCTGCTGTATCCTAGGGCTGAGCCAGAGGTAGTGAAATCAGCTGAATCATCGTCAGCCTGGGCCCACAGGTGCCTATAAATAGCCTAGTAATCAGCCAGCCTGGGCCCACAGGTGCGTGTAATCAGCTTAGTAATCAGCCAGCCTGGGCCCACAGGTGCGTGTAATCAGCCAGCCTGGGCCCACAGGTGCGTGTAATCAGCTTAGTAATCAGCCAGCCTGGGCCCACAGGTGCGTGTAATCAGCTTAGTAATCAGCCAGCCTGGGCCCACAGGTGCGTGTAATCAGCTTAGTAATCAGCCAGCCTGGGCCCACAGGTGCGTGTAATCAGCCTCCCCTCCCACAAATGCAGCAATATATTTGCTTAAAGCGAACCTTTCACCAGGATTTCACCTAATAAACTATCACCAGTACCTTATAGATTATGCTCATTCTGTTTAAATGCATTCTTGTCCCGCTTTCCTGGGATGTATATTGATGAAAAAAACGACTTATAAAGTCCTTGTCTCCAGCTCCTGCAGTCACGGTGGAAGTCAAGGGGGTAGCCCTTCCCTCACTCTGGGCTGTAACTCCCCTGCCCTAACCCCTCCTCTAACTAGTGTAACTGACACCCGGCTCAGTCGCCGGGACCGCGCTTGTACTGGCGGCGCATGCGCCGTTGGTCTCAGTAGCAGCGCGATCCCGTCTATCGTGCGGACTGAAGCGCGATCCTGTAAGTGAATTGCGCATGCGCCGTCCGTCCCCCATGCCTCCCTGTCTTCTGTTCTTCAGGTGCGCGCCTGAATAGAAGACAGGGAGGCATCGGGGACGGACAGCGCATGCGCAATTCACTTACAGGATCGCGCTTCAGTCCGCACGATAGACGGGATCGCGCTGCTACTGAGACCAACGGCGCATGCGCCGCCAGTACAAGCGCGGTCCCGGCGACTGAGCCGGGTGTCAGTTACACTAGTTAGAGGAGGGGTTAGGGCAGGGGAGTTACAGCCCAGAGTGAGGGAAGGGCTACCCCCTTGACTTCCACCGTGACTGCAGGAGCTGGAGACAAGGACTTTATAAGTCGTTTTTTTCATCAATATACATCCCAGGAAAGCGGGACAAGAATGCATTTAAACAGAATGAGCATAATCTATAAGGTACTGGTAATAGTTTATTAGGTGAAATCCTGGTGAAAGATTCGCTTTAATACATATTATTCTCCGTAGTCTAATATTCTTTGCCGGGGTATGACAGTATAGACTAGAACATAGACAACTCACAGAGGAGACTAACATCCTCCAAGCTAAATAAACAAAACATATATCATATATCACAGGTTGTTCCCAGTACAGCCCTTCAAGGGTTGGTAAAATGTAATTTGTAGCCAATGGTCGTCACCGTCAACTTCCAAATAGAGGTGCTTGTGTGCATAATTGGATTCTGGAGATGTACCCATCCTGTACCCTTACTAGTCATGACTCTGTCTTGATTATTTTCGTTCTTTTACATTGCGATACTAGCATGTTGCTTCAGAGTGGGAAGTTACCTTGTAAATTTGCTGTCAGTAAGGCGTTCACAGAAATATGTCAGAAAATGAAAGGGTAGAATTGGGTAGAAGTGTGTACAAGTGTAGGACCCAGAAATTCCCATCAAATCTATGTTTTCCTGTAGTCATTCCATGGCCTCCATATTTGCAGGAATTTGGAATGTGATCGGTTAGCCCAGCTGCTGAGTTCCTCCATAAGATATAGTTGGTCTACCTTTGGCTTTCATTGGAAGATGGCAGGAGGATCCGGGTCAAGCCAGTGCAGCGAGATAAGGGACCTAGCTGTTTGAACAAGCCATGTGGGGAGATCAAAAGGTTTAGGGGACCAGCTCTTGGATGGCAGCCATAAAAGTACCGAGGTAGGAGTAAGCTGGAGGGAGGTGCCACAAATTCGATTTATTTCTGTTTCAATAAGGGACCAAAAACTGGTGATTAGCGGGCAGAACCAAAATATGTGGCCTAGAGTGCCTTTACTCTGGAAGCAGCGCCAACACATATTTGTTCATGATAAACCCTTTTTGTGGAGTTTGCTGGGATCATTATACCATCTGACCATCGTTTTGTAGGAATGTTCCTGTATTTTTACGCATCTAGAGAATCCATGAGATCTTAGATGTATTTGGTCTATCTCCGCTGCACTGAATGATACCCCCAGATCCCCCTCCCATTGGGCAATGTAAGCTGGTTTGTTCTTATTGATTAAACTCAGTAGGTTCCTATAAATATTGGAAACTGCGCGTCTAAGTGTCGTTTGTCCTTGTACTAGTTTTTCAAACCAGGTAGCTTCTTTAACTGTTGTGTACTTGTCGTGTAGTTTAGAACATGTGTCTTTGAAGACTTTTATGTCTAAGAAGTTGGCCTGTTTCAGGCGGTGGGAACAGATTGTGTTTACTGCTGTTGTATTTGTATTACTGTAGTTAGTAGTTCCTCAATATTTAAGTCCTTAAATAAGTTCCAGAAATCTGGAGGGTTGGTGATGCTAGGGTAAATCAGGTACGGACTTAACGAAGAAGGTAGAAGTCTTGGGGGCTCGGAGAGCAAGTGTGTATGTTTGGACAGGGTGTTGAAAGCCGAAAAAATCCCTTTGGACAATCCTTCTATTGGGGGATTAGGTTTCCTGATGCCCCATAAACCTGCTAGTTGGCAATTAGTTAGGGTAAGGAGCTCTATGTCTGAGCCTAAAATTCTGAGGTGAGGGATGCATAATTGCAACCACCTTTTTAATTTTATCGCTCTGTAGTAGGTCTGGGCATCAGGGAGACCCATACCGCCTTGTGAACGGTCTCTAATCATGTCATATGCTAAGCGTGATTTTTGCCTTTCCAAAGGAAAGATGTAAATAGTGAGAGTATGGTAGTAAAGAAGGATTGTGGTAGGTGGATGGGGACCATTTGGAGGAGGTATAGAAGTTTAGGCATGATATATGTTTGTAGAAGATTTTTCCGAGCCCAGCCATGATACGAAGGGGAGAGATAATGAATTTTTCAGTAAGAGAATGTAGTTCATGGAATATAGAATTGTCGGTGTGTTTGTTAGGAAAATACCTAGGTATTTAATTTTTTCTTGCTGCCATGTAAATGGATAGAAAGAGCGCAGCATATGGATTCGGGGTGTTGGAACGGAGATGTTGAGTGCTTCACATTTAGAGTAGTTGATTTTAAAATTTGACAGCTTGCCGAATTGTTCAAATAATGACATTAGCGGTGGGAATGCCTGGATGGGATTTGTGATCAGGAGTAAGAGGTCATCCGCAAAGGCGGCGCATTTATGCTCTGTTAGGTTGGTTTTTAGTCCCTTAATCATTGGATTGTCTCTTATTGCCTGTAACAGGGTTTCCATGGTGATAATAAAAAGAGTGGGGGACAACGGGCAACCCTGGCGTGTACCATTGCTTATGTTGAATGGGTTAGATAATATGCCGTTGACCCTCACTCTTGCACTAGGATGGTGGTAAAGGGATATGATCGCAGTGATGAAGGCAGAGGGTATACCAAACCTATGCAGAGCCCTTTGCATGTATAGCCAATTAACACGATCGAACGCCTTCTCGGTGTCACGAGGGTGTCAAGAGCCACGCCTGACTCCGTTATACCCGGGGTCAGGAAGTCGCAGCGGGTGGCTGCGCGCTCTATGTAGAAAAATAGTGCTGTTTCTTTATGGTAGCTTTCTGGGTTTGCCTTGCAACCCTTTTTGGCTCACTCAGGGATCCATAGCTCCTTCTCCTCAGCTGTCTCTTGTCCAGCACTCCCAACCTCCTTATATTCCCCTCTCCCACTTCTCTGGTTGCCAGATATAGAGCTTCCTGCCTGGACTTCTATACTGACCCACTGGAGCTGAGTAGCTGTGTTCCCTGGTTGTTGTTCCAGAGCGTTACCCTCCGGATCCCTGTTGGGCCTTTGTGGTCTGCTGTTGTCGCCCACCTGGGATTATATGTTTGTCTGTATTGTCTGTCCTCTCCTTGGTGTTTTCCTTTTAGTGTCAGTGGTGCGGACTAGTTATCCCACCGCCCCGTTCACTTCATAGGGCTCATCTTAAGGAAAGCCAGGGTTTAGGCACGTGATCGGCGTACGGGTGAGGAACCCGTCTAGGGACGTCAGGGCAGTCAGGTGCCAGCCTCAAGGTGAGTCAGGAGTCACCACCTTTCCCTCTCCCTTGGACAGGGCCTTCCCATTTCCCTCCCTTTGCGTGACGCCGGTCATTACATTATATCTGGCCCTTATTTTGTGTAGGTAGAAGAAAAAAAAACTACTTTTTCTTTCTACCTACTTAGAATCCAGTATGGATCCAATTGCTGCTTTGTCAAAGCAACTTCAAGGCCTGTCTTTGGAGGTGGCAGGATTGAAGGCGTCGGTCCTCCAGCAACAGCAGCAATTGCAACAGACCGCAAGCCCAGCGTTTGCTACAGGTAACCAGGTTGTTGCGGAACCCAAGGTTGCTCTTCCTGACAGATTTTCTGGGGGAAGGGACAAATTTGTGACGTTCCGGGAGTCCTGTAAATTATATTTTAAGCTGCGCCCTTACTCCTCTGGTAATGAAGAACAGCGGGTGGGGGTTGTTATTTCCCTGCTTCAGGGGGACCCGCAATCCTGGGCGTTCTCTTTACCCACTGATTCCCAGGCTCTCCGGTCAGTGGATAAATTTTTTGGAGCCTTGGGTCTCATATATGATGACCCTGACCGAGTCGCACTGGCTGAATCAAAATTATGAAGACTCCTACAGGGAGAGCGGCCAGTAGAGGAGTATTGCTCAGAGTTCCGTAGGTGGGCTACGGATACCCAGTGGAACAACCCGGCTCTCAGGAGTCAGTTCTGCTCTGGGTTATCCGAAAGGATTAAGGATGCGCTTGCGCTGTATGAGACTCCCTTTTCCCTTGATGTGGTTATGTCCCTTTCTATCAGAATAGATAGACGTCTTAGGGACAGATTGAAAAATCCGGAGCAATTGGTAACCCCTCCCAAGCAGCAGTTAGTCTGTACGGACTTAGACGAGCCTATGCAGCTGTCACTACCAGAGCTTTGGGACGTTCTCACAGCTCTGTTTCTCCACCCCTGTGATGATGTCACTACTAGAGCTGGGAGGAGTTTTCTGTTTCCTTCCTCCCAGCTGTTCCTCCTCCGTTTGATTCCCCTGCCTTTATATTCCCCCTCCTCCTATTGTAGGTGTGGATTATATTTCTCATTTGGGTTGTAGCTCTTGCTTGAGTATCTTCCCTTGTATGCTATCCTTTCACTGGACCTGTGTTCTGCTGCAGCAAGTACTCCGGATATTGCCAACCTGTCTTTGGATCCGTCTTCACTGCGGCTGCAGCCCTTCAGCTAAGTGTGCAGACATTGCTGTGTATCTGTGTGTTTTCTGACTGGATCCGAGGCGACCACGGTTCCCTCCATATACTGAGCAGGGCACCGGTGGCCCGTGCCCCTTCCACTATTGTAGGGGTTACAGTGGTCATCAGTCTTAGGTACGCGGGCATGCCTCCTTCCACCATTTGGATCCGGGCATGGGCTTAGCAGCATAGGGAGAGCTTTTGAGGGTCTGACAGGGGTCACCCTTTATCCTCCCTAGTTTGGGTCCGGTCAGTAGCTCTATTTTCTGTGCATGCTCTTGTTGCTCACATACAGCCGTGACATTATAATCCACCTAAACCGTCTTTTTTGACATGGATCCGCTTTCTGGCCTGGTTGACCGCATGCAGGGTCTTTCTTTGGAGGTAGCGGATCTCCGTCAATCTATGAATCAGCTTCAAGCATTGTGCTCTGCTCCGGCCCATGGAGTCTGTTGCGAGCCAAAGGTCTCACTTCCGGAAACGTTCTCCGGGGGCAGTGAGAGTTTTGTTCGCTTCAGAGAGGCATGCAAACTCCATTTTTGCTTGTGTCCACATTCCTCTGGTAATCAGGAGCAGAGGGTGAGGATTGTCATCTCCCTGCTCAGGGGTAATGCTCAGACTTGGGCTTTTTTGCTGCCATCAGGGGATCCCTCCCTTCGATCCGTGGAAGGATTTTTTGTGGCCCTGGGGCAGATATATGATGACCCGGATCGTGTTGCTCTGGCCGAATCTAACTTACGTTTTTTATGCCAGAGCAAACTGTCTGCGGAGCTTTATTGTTCTGAATTTCGGAGATGGGCAGCTGATTCAGGTTGGAATGATGCTGCACTCCGGAGTCAGTTCTGTCATGGTCTCTCAGAGAGATTGAAAGATGCGTTTGCTTTTCATGAGAGACCAACGTCCTTAGAGTCTGCCATGTCATTGGCGGTACGCCTTGACAGGCGTCTAAGAGAAAGAAACGAGACCTCTCTGTCCAGCCATTGTCAGTCTAGGGGCAGTGGTGCGGACTCATTCAGTGTGCAGGGGCCTCATCCTGTCTCGCTCCCCTCTGAGGAGGAGCCCATGCAGCTAGGTCGACTTGCCCCTGATAAAAGAGGATTTAGTCCTCAGAGTATGGTGTGTTTTTGTTGTGGGGGCATAGGTCATTTGGCAAATGTTTGTCCGTCTAGGGGATTCTTGAACTGTACTAAGAGCGATAATAAGAGAAAAACCTCAAAAGGTAAATCATCAAACTCTGCTTCATTAGCTACTTTGGGCAAAGTTGATGTAGGAATTGATGCTTTTCCTCTGACCTGCAGTTCCCGTTTTCTCCTGTCTGCCAGGGTGGCGCTAGAGAGCAAAGTCATTTCTTGTGAGATTTTTGTTTATAGTGGAGCGGCCGTCAATCTTATTGACACTCAATTTGTAGCCATGCATGGTTTTCAGGTTTGCACATTAGAAAAGGATATACCTGTTTTTGCTATTGACTCTGCTCCACTCTCACAGAGATCTCTGAAGGGCATTGTTCACAATATCCGGTTAGCTGTAGGTGACACTCATGTGGAGGATATATCTTGTTTTGTCCTTAACGGATTGCCTTCTCCTCTAGTTTTGGGGTTACCCTGGCTCACTAGACATAACCCCACTATTGATTGGCAAGGAAGGCAAATAAATGAGTGGAGTGACTTTTGTAGAGAGAATTGTCTTACAGCGACTTTTGCAGAGGTGTCTACTAAAACTGTGCCATCATTTCTCTCTGATTTCTCGGACGTGTTTTCCGAGAGCGGTGTTCAGGAGCTACCTCCTCACCGGGAGTTTGACTGTCCCATTAACCTCATTCCCGGCGCCAAGCTGCCAAAAGCTCGCCTCTACAATCTCTCACAACCGGAAAGAATCGCAATGCAAACCTATATCTCCGAGAGTCTCGATAAGGGGCATATTCGTCCCTCAAAATCACCTGTTGCCGCTGGTTTTTTTTTTGTTAAAAAAAAAGATGGCTCTCTGAGACCTTGCCTAGATTTTAGGGAGCTGAACTGTATCACGATTCGCGATCCCTATCCCCTTCCTCTGATCCCGGACCTCTTCAACCAAATTGTTGGGGCCAAGGTTTTTTCCAAATTGGATTTGAGAGGCACGTACAACCTGGTCAGGGTCAGAGAGGGGGATGAATGGAAAACGGCCTTTAATACCCCTAACGGGCATTTCGAGAATCTCGTTATGCCTTTCGGCCTGATGAATGCTCCGGCCGTCTTTCAGCATTTTGTTAACAGTATTTTCTACCATTTAATGGGGAAATTTGTATTGGTGTATCTTGATGATATTTAGATTTTTTCCCCTGATGTTCAGACCCATCAGGATCATCTTTTTCAGGTTCTGCAGATTCTGCGGGAAAATAAATTGTACGCCAAGCTGGAGAAATGTGTTTTTATGGTATCGGAGATTCAATTTCTGGGTTTTCTCCTCTCTGCTTCTGGTTTTCGCATGGATCCGGAGAAGGTCCGTGCTGTACTTGAGTGGGAGCTTCCTGAGAATCAGAAGGCATTGATGCGCTTTTTGGGTTTTGCGAACTATTACAGAAAGTTCATTTTGAATTATTCCTCTGTGGTCAAACCCCTCACTGACATGACAAAAAAGGGGACAGATTTTTCCTCTTGGTCGGAGGAGGCGCTTGAAGCTTTTTCTAAGATTAAAGAGAGTTTTGCATCTGCTCCCGTCTTGGTGCATCCCGATGTTTCCTTACCTTTTATTGTTGAGGTGGATGCTTCCGAGGTGGGTGTGGGTGCGGTTTTGTCCCAGGGCCCTTCTGCCAAATGGCGACCCTGTGCCTTTTTCTCTAAAAAACTCTCCCCGGCAGAGAAAAACTATGATGTGGGAGATAGGGAGTTGTTGGCCATCAAGTTGGCTTTCGAGGAATGGCGCCATTGGTTGGAGGGGGCCAGGCACCCTATCACCGTTTTTACCGGCCATAAGAATCTGGCATACTTGGAGTCGGCCAGGCATATGAATCCGAGACAGGCCAGATGGTCTCTGTTCTTCTCCAGATTCAATTTTGTCGTCACATTCCGCCCTGGGATCAAAAATGTGAAGGCTGATGCTCTCTCTCGCTGTTTTCCGGGAGGAGGAAACTCCGAGGACCCGGGTCCCATTTTGGCGGAGGGGGTAGTTGTTTCTGCTCTATATTCGGATTTGGAGGCCGAGGTCCAGGCTGCCCAGACTGAGGCACCTGCCCGTTGTCCTTCTGGGAAGTTGTTTGTGCCTCCTGAGCTACGTCACAAACTCTTCAAGGAGCATCATGATACGGTTCTTGCTGGTCACCCCGGGAGTAGAGCCACGGTAGATCTCATTGCTCGGAGATTTTGGTGGCCGGCTCTTCGTAAGTCGGTGGAGGGTTTTGTGGCTGCTTGTGAGACGTGCGCTCGCGCTAAGGTCCCTCGTTCACGGCCTTCTCCCGTTACCCATACCTTCCCGTCCTTGGACACACCTGTCCATGGACTTTATCACGGATCTTCCTCGTTCCTCAGGGAAGTCGGTGATCCTGGTGGTGGTGGACCGTTTTAGCAAGATGGCTCATTTCGTACCTTTCCCTGGTTTACCCAATGCTAAAACGTTGGCGCAAGCTTTTGTCGACCATATTGTTAAATTGCATGGCATTCCCTCTGATATTGTTTCCGATAGAGGCACGCAGTTTGTGTCCAGGTTCTGGAAGGCTTTCTGTTCTCGCCTGGGGGTTCGGCTGTCCTTCTCTTCTGCTTTTCACCCGCAGTCGAATGGTCAGACTGAGCGCCTCAATCAGAATCTGGAGACATATTTGCCCTGTTTCGTGGCAGAGAACCAGGAGGATTGGTGTTCATTTCTCCCTCTTGCTGAGTTTGCTCTGAACAACCGCCATCAGGAATCTTCTGATAAGTCGCCATTCTTTGGTGCATATGGGTTCCATCCGCAGTTTGGGACATTCTCGGGAGGGGCTCTTTCTGGTTTGCCTGAGGAGGAGAGATTTTCCTCGTCTTTGTCTACCATTTGGCAAAAGATTCAGAGTAATCTTAGAAAGATGAGTGAGAAGTATAAGCGTGTGGCTGATAAGAGATGTGTGCCTGGTCCGGACCTGAGTGTGGGTGATCTGGTGTGGTTGTCTACAAGAAATATTAAACTGAAGGTTCCCTCCTGGAAATTGGGTCCCAAGTTTATTGGGCCTTATAAAATCTTGTCAGTCATCAATCCTGTTGCCTTCCGTCTTGATCTTCCACGGGTTTGGAAGATACATAATGTATTTCACAGATCTCTCTTAAAACCATATGTCCAGCCCACGGTACCCTCCTCTTTGCCTCCTCCTCCGATTTTGGTTGATGGCAATCTGGAGTTTGAGGTTTCCAGAATTGTGGACTCTCGCATTGTCCGCAGTTCTCTCCAGTACCTCGTTCATTGGAAGGGTTATGGTCCTGAGGAGAGGATGTGGGTTCCGGTGTCGGACATTAAAGCCACTCGCCTCATCAGGGCATTTCATAGGGCTCATCCTGAGAAGGTGGGTCCTGGGTGTCCGGAGTCCACCCGTAGAGGGGGGGGTACTGTCACTACCAGAGCTTTGGGACGTTCTCACAGCTCTGTTTCTCCACCCCTGTGATGATGTCACTACTAGAGCTGGGAGGAGTTTTCTGTTTCCTTCCTCCCAGCTGTTCCTCCTCCGTTTGATTTCCCTGCCTTTATATTCCCCCTCCTCCTATTGTAGGTGTGGATTATATTTCTCATTTGGGTTGTAGCTCTTGCTTGAGTATCTTCCCTTGTATGCTATCCTTTCACTGGACCTGTGTTCTGCTGCAGCAAGTACTCCGGATATTGCCAACCTGTCTTTGGATCCGTCTTCACTGCGGCTGCAGCCCTTCAGCTAAGTGTGCAGACATTGCTGTGTATCTGTGTGTTTTCTGACTGGATCCGAGGCGACCACGGTTCCCTCCATATACTGAGCAGGGCACCGGTGGCCGTGCCCCTTCCACTATTGTAGGGGTTACAGTGGTCATCAGTCTTAGGTACGCGGGCATGCCTCCTTCCACCATTTGGATCCGGGCATGGGCTTAGCAGCATAGGGAGAGCTTTTGAGGGTCTGACAGGGGTCACCCTTTATCCTCCCTAGTTTGGGTCCGGTCAGTAGCTCTATTTTCTGTGCATGCTCTTGTTGCTCACATACAGCCGTGACAGCAGCTAGGAGGAACTACTCGTCAGGTCCGTCCTCCTGAGGCTCGCCGTAGGCGTGGGGTTTGTTTTTTCTGTGGGGAGAGGGGTCATTTTATTAATGTCTGTTCTTCCTTTCTCAAAAACAAAAGACCGTCGAAAAACTACTAACCCCAGGCTGTGTGGAGGATGTCAGCCGGGGGGTATACGTTTCCTCCATACGAACATCGCAATTTGTGTTGCCAGCGGTTGTTGTTTTTGGTGTTAAGACGGAGACTATTTCTTTTTTTCTAGAAAGTGGAGCAGGAGTAAATTTGATAGATGCCCATTTTGCCCACACTATGGGTTTGTCTCTCTGTACGCTACAGAGACCTATTCCCATATTCGCTATTGATTCTGCTCCTCTGTCTCAGAGAAACCTCACTCACATTGTCCATAACTTACACCTTCGGGTAGGGGACCACCATAACGAGTTGCTTTCATGTTATATTCTGGAGGGGCTTCCCACTCCTGTGGTGTTGGGACTTCCCTGGTTGGTAGCGCACAATCCAGTGGTGGATTGGCAGGCCAGGGAGAAATTGGAGTGGAGTGAGCATTGCAGAGAAAATTGCATAAATAGCAATTGCTTAGTCGCCTCCATAACTACCCTACCTACATTTGTTTTGGACTTTGAGGACGTTTTTTCTGAAAAGGGTTGCCAGAAGTTACCACCTCAGCGTCCTTATGATTGCCCGGTTAACCTGATTCCCGGTGTAAAATTACCCAAGACCAGGTTATATAATCTTTTGGGTCCGGAGAGACAAGCCATTTAAGATTATATCTCCGAGAGCTTGGCTAAGGGACACATCAGACCCTCTTCTTCACCCGTGGCTGCAGGGTTTTTCTTCGTTAAAAAGAAAGATGGGGGCCTGCGTCCTTGCCTAGATTTTCGCGAATTAAACCGGATAACCATCCGAGACCCATACCCTCTTCCTCTCATTCCTGACCTGTTTAATCAGATTGCGGGTGCTAGGTGGTTCTCCAAACTTGATCTTAGGGGGGCCTACAATCTGATTTGTATCAAGGAAGGGGATGAGTGGAAGACAGCTTTTAACAGCCCTGAGGGGCATTATGAAAATCTAGTCATGCCTTTCGGTCTGACCAATGCTCCTGCTGTCTTCCAACATTTCGTTAATGACATTTTTAGTCATCTTATCGGCAGGTTTGTGGTGATATACCTAGATGATATTTTAATTTATTCATCTGATCTGAAAACACATGAGGTGCATGTCAGACAGGTACTGCAGGTCCTACGGACGAATAAATTATATGCGAAAATTGAAAAGTGTGTCTTCGCCGTGCAGGAAATACAGTTCCTAGGTTATTTATTATCTTCTTCAGGTTTCCGTATGGATCCTAGGAAGGTCCAGGCAATTTTAGATTGGGATCTTCCTGAGAACCTCAAAGCACTGCAACGGTTCTTGGGCTTCGCAAATTTCTATAGAAAATTCATAAAAAATTATTCGGTGATTGTAAAACCCCTTACTGACATGACTAGGAAGGGTACTGATTTTTCTAAATGGTCTGACGCCGCTAAAGTTGCTTTTTCCTCTCTAAAAGAGAGGTTTACCTCGGCACCTGTACTAGTCCAACCTGATGTCTCTCAGCCTTTTATTATTGAAGTCGATGCGTCAGAGGTGGGAGTGGGGGCGGTTCTGTCTCAGGGTCCGTCTCCTGGCAAATGGCGTCCTTGTGCTTTCTTTTCTAAAAAACTATCTGCAGCAGAAAAGAACTATGATATTGGCAATAGGGAACAATTAGCTATTAAACTAGCGTTTGAAGAATGGCGTCACTTTTTAGAGGGGGCAATCCACCCCGTCACTGTGATTACGGACCACAAAAACCTTCTGTACCTCGAATCAGCTAAGCGTCTCACCCCTAGACAAGCTAGGTGGTCGCTATTTTTTACCAGGTTTAACTTTGTTATTACTAGGGATGAGCGAACCCGAACTGCATAGTTCGGGTTCGTACCGAATTTTGGGGTGTCCGTGACACGGACCCGAACCCGAACATTTTCGTAAAAGTCCGGGTTCGGGTTCGGTGTTCGGCGCTTTCTTGGCGCTTTTTGAAAGGCTGCAAAGCAGCCAATCAACAAGCGTCATACTACTTGCCCCAAGAGGCCATCACAGCCATGCCTACTATTGGCATGGCTGTGATTGGCCAGTGCAGCATGTGACCCAGCCTCTATATAAGCTTGGGTCACGTAGCGCTGCACGTCACTCTGCTGATACAAGTGTAGGGAGAGGTTGCAGCTGCGACGTTAGAGCGAGATTAGGCAGTGATTAACTCCTCCAAAAGACTTCATTCAGTGATCGATCTACAGCTGTGGATCATTGAAGTGCTAATATCGACTTGCTCACTTTTTTTTAGGCTGCCCAGAGTGTTTTTATATCACTTTTTTCTGCGGTGATCAACGGCCATTTTGTGGCTTGTGGTGCGCCAGCACAAGCTATCACCAAGTGTATTTAACCATCAATAGTGTGGTTATTTTTTGGCTATATCCTACATCAGGGGCAAGCTGCCACCAAGTCCATTTAACCATCAATAGTGTGGTTATTTTTTGGCTATATCCTACATCAGGGGCAAGCTGCCACCAAGTCCATTTAACCATCAATAGTGTGGTTATTTAAATCTATCCCTAAAAGGGTATATTAGATTCAAGGTGCTGATAGGGTCATTCTCAATAACTTCACACACACGCTACTGTGCAATTCCAAGTCTAATTCTGTGTGTAAACGTATACCTGTCACCCAGCAACTAAAAAATAGGCCTCAAATTTATATTCATCCAAATCTGTCATTATTGCTTTAGCTGGTCAAGTTATTTAGTGTCCGTCAAAGCACAGTTTTTGTTCTGGGTTGAAATACAATTCCCAATTTTGCAATTCTCTAAATTAGTGGTTTCTGCTGTATCAGTCCTACTTTAAATCTATCCCTAAAAGGGTATATAAGATTCAAGGTGCAGATAGGGTTATTCTCAATAACTTCACACACACGCTACTGTGAAATTCCAAGTCTAATTCTGTGTGTAAACGTATACCTGTCACCCAGCGCCTAAAAAATAGGCCTCAAATTTATATTCATCCAAATCTGTCATTGTTGCTTTAGCTGGTCAAGTTATTTAGTGTCCGTCAAAGCACAGTTTTTGTTCTGGGTTGAAATACAATTTCCAATTTTGCAATTCTCTAAATTAGTGGTTTCTGCTGTATCAGGCCTACTTTAAATCTATCCCTAAAAGGGTATATAAGATTCAAGGTGCAGATATAGTTATTCTCAATAACTTCACACACACGCTACTGTGCAATTCCAAGTCTAATTCTGTCCGTAAACGTATACTGTCATCCAGTGCCTAAATACTAGGCCTCAAATTTATATTCATCCAAATCTGTCATTATTGCTTTAGCTTGTCAAGTTATTTAGTGTCCGTCAAAGCACAGTTTTTGTTCTGGGTTGAAATACAATTCCCAATTTTGCAATTCTCTAAATTAGTGGTTTCTGCTGTATCAGGCCTACTTTAAATCTATCCCTAAAAGGGTATATAAGATTCAAGGTGCAGATAGGGTTATTCTCAATAACTTCACACACACGCTACTGTGCAATTCCAAGTCTAATTCTGTGTGTAAACGTATACCTGTCACCCAGCGCCTAATAAAAAGGCCTCAAATTTATATTTATCCAAATCTATCATTGTTGCTTTAGCTGGTCAAGTTATTTAGTGTCCGTCAAAGCACAGTTTTTGTTCTGGGTTGAAATACAATTCCCAATTTTGCAATTCTCTAAATTAGTGGTTTCTGCTGTATCAGGCCTACTTTAAATCTATCCCTAAAAGGGTATATAAGATTCAAGGTGCTGATAGGGTAATTCTCAATAACTTCACACACACGCTACTGTGCAATTCCAAGTCTAATTCTGTGTGTAAACGTATACCTGTCACCCAGTGCCTAAAAAATAGGCCTCAAATTTATATTCATCCAAATCTGTCATTGTTGCTTTAGCTGGTCAAGTTATTTAGTGTCCGTCAAAGCACAGTTTTTGTTCTGGGTTGAAATACAATTCCCAATTTTGCAATTCTCTAAATTAGTGGTTTCTGCTGTATCAGGCCTACTTTAAATCTATCCCTAAAAGGGTATATAAGATTGAAGGTGCAGATAGGGTTATTCTCAATAACTTCACACACACGCTACTGTGCAATTCCAAGTCTAATTCTGTCCGTAAACGTATACCTGTCATCCAGCGCCTAAATACTATGCCTCAAATTTATATTCAGCTAAATCTGTCGTTACTGCTGTGCCTTTATTAGTGTAATACGGTACCTAAATAGACAGCCAGATAGTGTTAGGTGTCTGTAAAAAAAAGGCATGAATTTGAATTCAATACAGTGGGCCAAATAATTTTTTTCTTGTAATGAACGGTAACAATGAGGAAAACATCTAGTAAGGGACGCGGACATGGTCGTGGTGGTGTTAGTGGACCCTCTGGTGCTGGGAGAGGACGTGGCCGCTCTGCCACAGCCACACGTCCTAGTGAACCAACTACCTCGGGTCCCAGTAGCCAGCAGAATTTACAGCGATATTTGGTGGGGCCCAATGCCATTCTAAGGATGTTAAGGCCTGAGCAGGTACAGGCATTAGTCAATTGGGTGGCCGACAGTGGATCCAGCACGTTCACATTATCTCCCACCCAGTCTTCTGCAGAAAGCGCACAGATGGCGCATGAAAACCAAGCCCATCAGTCTGTCACATCACCCCCATGCATATCAGGGAAACTGTCTGAGCCTCAAGTTATGCAGCAGTCTCTTATGCTGTTTGAAGACTCTGCTGGCAGGGTTTCCCAATGGCATCCACTTAGCCCTTCCCCAGGGGTGGAAGAGATAGAATGCACTAACGCACAACCACTTATGTTTCCTGATGATGAGGACATGGGAATACCACCTCAGCACGTCTCTGATGATGACGAAACACAGGTGCCAACTGCTGCATCTTTCTGCAGTGTGCAGACTGAACAGGAGGTCAGGGATCAAGACTGGGTGGAAGACGATGCAGGGGACGATGAGGTCCTACACCCCACATGGAATGAAGGTCGTGCCACTGACTTTCACAGTTCGGAGGAAGAGGCAGTGGTGAGACTGAGCCAACAGCGTAGCAAAAGAGGGAGCAGTGGGCAAAAGCAGAACACCCGTCCGCCAAGAGACTCCGCCTGCTACTGACCGCCGCCATCTGGGACCGAGCACCCCAAAGGCAGCTTCAAGGAGTTTTCTGGCATGGCACTTCTTCAAACAATGTGCTGACGACAAGACCCGAGTGGTTTGCACGCTGTGCTTCAGAGCCTGAAGCGAGGCATTAACGTTCTGAACCTTAGCACAACCTGCATGACCAGGCACCTGCATGCAAAGCATGAACTGCAGTGGAGTAAACACCTTAAAAACAAGGAAGTCACTCAGGCTCCCCCTGCTACCTCTTCTACTGCTGCCGCCTCGGCCTCTTCTGCTGCTGCCGCCGCCTCGGCCTCTTCCTCCGCCTCTGGAGGAACGTTGGCACCTGCCGCCCAGCAAACATGGGATGTACCACCAACACCACCACCTGCGTCACCAAGCATCTCAACCATGTCACACGGCAGCGTTCAGCTCTCCATCTCACAAACATTTGAGAGAAAGCATAAATTCCCACCTCGCCACCCTAGATCCCTGGCCCTGAATGCCAGCATTTCTAAACTACTGGCCTATGAAATGCTGTTATTCAGGCTGGTGGACACAGACAGCTTCAAACAGCTCATGTCGCTTGCTGTCCCACAGTATGTTGTTCCCAGCCGCCACTACTTCTCCAAGAGAGCCGTGCCTTCCCTGCACAACCAAGTATCCGATAAAATCAAGTGTGCACTGCGCAACGCCATCTGGGCAAAGGTCCACCTAACCACAGATACGTGGACCAGTAAGCACGGCCAGGGACGCTATATCTCCCTAACTGCACACTGGGTAAATGTAGTGGCGGCTGGGCCCCAGGCGGAGAGCTGTTTGGCGCACGTCCTTCCGCCGCCAAGGATCGCAGGGCAACATTCTTTGCCTCCTGTCTCCTCCTACTCAGCTTCCTCCTCCTCTTCTTCCACCTGCTCATTCAGTCAGCCACACACCTTCACCACCAACTTCAGCACAGCCCGGGGTAAACGTCAGCAGGCCATTCTGAAACTCATATGTTTGGGGGACAGGCCCCACGCCGCACAGGAGTTGTGGTGGGGTATAGAACAACAGACCGACGAGTGGTTGCTGCCGGTGAGCCTCAAGCCGGGCCTGGTGGTGTGCGATAATGGGCGAAATCTCGTTGCAGCTCTGGGACTAGCCGGTTCGACACACATCCCTTGCCTGGCGCATGTGCTGAATTTGGTGGTGCAGAAGTTCATTCGCAACAACCCCGACATGTCAGAGCTGCTGCAAAAAGTGTGGGCCGTCTGTTCGCGCTTCCGGCGTTCACATCCTGCCGCTGCTCGCCTGTCAGTGCTGCAGTGTAACTTCGGCCTTCCCGCTCACCGCCTCATATGCGAAGTACCCACAAGGTGGAACTCCACCTTGCACATGCTGGTTAGACTGTGCGAGCAGCAGCAGGCGATAGTGGAGTTTCAGCTGCAGCACGCACAGGTGCGTCGCTCGGCGGAACAGCACCACTTCACCACCAATGACTGGGCCTCCATGCCAGACCTATGTTCCTTGTTGCGCTGTTTCGAGTACTCCACCAACATGGCCAGTGCCGATAACGCCGTACTCAGAGTTACTATCCCACTTCTATGCCTCCTTGAAAAAAAGCTCCTGGCGATGATGAAAGAGGATGTGGCACAGGAGGAGGAGGAGGAGGAAGAAGAGGAATCATTTCGTAGCGTTTCAGGCCAGTCATTCATAAGTGGCTCCGAGGTTGGTTTCCTGCACCCACAAACTCAAGGTACACAATTGTCCAGCCAGGACACAGTTCTGGAGGATGACAAGGTGGAGGATGAGGAGGAGGAGATGGAGGAGGAGGAACCATGTTCTCAGCAGGGTGGCACCCAGACCAGCTCATGGCCATCACTGGTGCGTGGATGGGGGGATACAGAGGACACAGACGATACACCTCCCACAGAGGACAGCTTGTCGTTGCCTCTGGGCAGCCTGGCACACATGAGCGATTACATGCTGCAGTGTCTCCGCAACGACAGCAGAGTTGCCCACATTCTAACTTGTGCTGATTACTGGGTGGCCACGCTGCACCGTACCGTCCTTAATTCCGTCACTGGAGCGTGCTTGTAAGATGCGCGATGCACCTGACAGCGGGGGCACAGTGGAAGCACAAGGCGAAGGCAGAGGATGAGGAAGAGGTCGACAATGCAGCTGGGGCACAGCCAGCACCTCAGAAGGCAGGGTTAGCATGGCCGAAATGTGGAAAAGCTTTGTCAGCACGCCACAACAACCAGCACCACCAGCTGATATGGAACGTCTTAGCAGGAGGCAGCATTTCACCAACATGGTGGAGCAGTATGTGTGCACACGCCTACACGTACTGAATGACGGGTCTGCCCCCTTCAACTTCTGGGTCTCCAAATTGTGCACATGGCCTGAGCTTCCCGTTTACACCTTGGAGGTGCTGGCCTGCCCTGCAGCCAGTGTATTATCTGAACGTGTGTTTAGGGGGTGTTATCACAGACAAGCGTAGCCGCCTGTCCACAGCCAATGTGGACAACCTCACATTCATTAAAATGAATCGGGCATGGATCCCTCAGGACTTGTTCGTACCTTGTGCAGAATAGACATGTATACTGGCACTAACCAGCCATTGTTATATTGCAGCACAATTGCTCATTCTTGTATTTTGGATATTTCACACTCTTTTAGAGTGTACCCTAATTTAAAAAAAAAAAATTAAAACCAAAAACCAGTGTTGGCTATCTCATCCTCCTCCACCGCCGCTTCCACCTACTCCACTATGTCCACCGCCTCCTCAAACTCCTACTCCATATGGAACTCCACCTCATAAATAAAAAAAATAAATTATTTGTACGTATTTTATTTTATGTAATTTTACCACTATTTTTGGGTGTATAGTACCACTGCTATACCTAGTAGACAGGTTAAAAAAAATAAAAAAAATTGTCATTTTCATTTTCATTTTCGGGTGAAATTCACTAATTTTTGGGTGTATAGTACCACTGATATACCTAGTAGACGTTTTAAAAAAAATATATTACATTTACATTTTCGGGTGAAATTCACCAATTTTTGGGTGTGATTTACCACTGCTATACCTAGTAGAACGGTAAAAAAAATTAAAAAAAAAATTGTCATTTACATTTTCTGTTGAAATTCACTAATTTTTGGGTGTATAGTACCACTGCTATACCTATTAGACCAGTAAAAAAAAAAAATAACATTTGTCAGTTACATTTTAGGGTAAAATTCACCAATTTTTGGGTGTAATATACCCCTCCTCTACCTAGTTGACAGCTTAATACATTTTAATAATTTTTATTTTACATTTTCGGGGGACAATAAACAATTGTTTTCTGTCATAGACCCCTGCTCTACCAAGTAGACAGGTTAATTAATTTCTGTAATTTTTCTGTTACATTCTTGGGTTGACATTATACAATTTTAGACGTGAATAAACCCCTGTTTCAATGCTTAAACTTAAACAAGTTCAACCACATTTAAGCTTCAATACTTTGTCCCACATTTCAGCTTGACTCTTTTGGCCCACATTTGGGCTTCTGTAATTTGTCCCACATTTGCGCCTCAATAGCTTTTCCCACATTTCTGCTCGATCCCAAAAATTTTTAAAAAATTTATCTCCCTTAAATTTGTTCTCTTTTTCTCCTGCTCCCTCTCCGGCGTGGAACCCTGATTCGCCGATAACCGTGATCAACATGGTAGGCTCAGAAAAGAACATCGAAAGTTGATAGAGAAGATATCCAAATGGATGGTGGACGTCACTGGGGCACCTCTGCATAGGTGACAGGAACATAAATTTAAAAAAATCGTCAATTACATTGTCAGGTGACATTTTTCCGGATAGAAACCCCTGCTCTGCATAGTTGACAGGGAATAAAATTGAAGACATTCTTCATTAATTAATGCGCGACACATCCTTTCATTCAATGCTTAAAGGGAACCTGTCATGTGGATATTTGATTATAATCTAACTAATTTTATACAATCAATAACTACTAAAAAGTGCTTTAGATGTATTCACTTACTGGCGTGACAGATGGTTACCTCATAATATACACACAAAGATGCCGCATGCCACATGCTAATGAGCTGATTTGAGTCCGGCATGATGTCATTGAGTCCAGCGTATATTTAATTCAGAGCTATAGCCACTCCCCTGCCCACCTGCTGCTGGTTCCTATGAAAACAAACTGTCATTCAGCAGCAGGTGGGCGGGGAGAGTCAGGAGCTCATGAATATTCATGACTCATCATTATCAGCTGGAGCTTTTCAGTACAAGATGTTGGCAGATTGACCGGGTCAATTAAAGAAAGTGACCCAGCATTGTGCTAAGAGAATCAGTCACTTATTTATGTTGCCCTTAGTTATTACACCATAAAACTGGTGACAGGTTCCCTTTAAACTTTGAAAAGTTGTCCCACTTTTACGCTTTAATAATTTCTCCCATAATTCAACTCTATAATTTTAAATTTGAAAAAATGAATCCTCCCTTGGATGTGGTCTCTCTTTCTCATGCTCCCTCTCCGGCCTGGAACCCTGATTCCCCGCCACCCGTGATCACCATGGTAGGCGCATAAAAGAACATCGAAAGTTGATAGAGCAGATATCCAATTGGATCATGAACATCACGGGGACGTGCGACATGGTGGGGCAGTAAGTGTGCACACGCCTACACGAACTGACTGACAGGGGTCTGCCCCCCTGCAACTTCTGGGTCTCCAAATTGGTCACATGGCCTGAGCTTGCCCTTTACGCCTTGGAGGTGCTGGCCTGCCCTGCAGCCGGTGTACTGTCTGAACGTGTGTTTAGCACGACTGGAGGGGGTTATCACAGGCTATATTTCCCAATGTTTTGGGGTGTACTCTAATTTAAAAAAATACAAAAAAAATTTAAACCAAAAAGCAGTGTAGGCTACCTCCTCCTCCTCCTCCACCGCCATTTCCACATGCACCGCCACATCCACCGCCTCCTCAACCTCCTACTCCATATGGACCTGGTCCTCCTAGATCAAGATTATTATTTATTATTTTTACGGATTTTATGTTATTTAAAGTCATTTTCCTATCCACATTTGTTTGCAGAGCACTTGCCAGGCTCTTAACCACATTTTGACGACATTTGCAGCCCTCTAGCCCTTTCCATGACATTTTTACAGCCATTTTAGAGCTCAAAAGTTCAGGTTCCCATTGACTTGGGGTTCGGGTTCAGGGTCAAGTTCGGGTCCCGAACTCGAACTTTTTTCTGAAGTTCGGCCGAACCCGTCAAACCCGAACATCCAGGTGTCCGCTCAACTCTACTGACAACCTGAACTGACGGTGACAGGTTTTCCAGCCTTGTAGTCACCGTGTTGTGCAGCGGACTGACTGTTTAGTCTTTAGAATAAAATGTCTGGTAAAAACACGGTGGTAATGGGCAAGGTAATGGAAGATGAAAGACCCATGCCACACCATCTGCAAGTGAGAATGTGGGTGGTTGTTTTGCAAGGAGCAGCAGCACAGTCGACACCGGCTTTTCGACAGTAGTAGCAGGCCACAGTTTTCCCTCTCTTCCCATAGGCAACATATTATGGACAGGAAGCAGAGGAAATTGTGAACTAAATTATTTTATTGCTCAGTTCAGTCTAATATGTCACAGGCCAGTTCAGATTATCTTCACCCCCAGCATCACACCATAGGAAGAATCCACTTCCACATTCTGATCCTGGGACTTGCAGTTACACGCCTCCCAGTAGTATGATGCCACAAGTGCTTCCCTGCACCTGCTCTTGATGGATAAACTTAGGATAGAGGAATAACTAGTGAGGCACTGTCACATGTAGACAGAAAGTCTTCAGACCCTTTCACTTTTCTCACATTTGTTATGCTGCTCCTTGTCCTAAAATAAACATAAAAATTGCACTCAAAAGCCCATAATGAGAAGTAAAAACAGCACTTTACAATTTTTGCTAATTTATTAAACAGTAAAAATTAAAATTTGGCCTGGATATAAGTATTCACACCATTGTCCTTAAAATTTAGCAGTGGGGCCTTTTCTTTCTCTGGATAATCTTTGAGACGTTTCTTAAACATGATTGGAGACCACCTGTGAAAACAATTTAGAAAGACAGTCTTGTCTACACTATATAAGGTCTCACAGCTGACTGCATATCAAGAAAAAAGAACTGCCTGTAGAGCTCAAACACTGGATTTTTGGAGGCACAGATCTGGAGAAGAGGACAAAGGACTCTTTAAAAAAACAAGTTTTTCTGGTCTAATGAAACTAGGATTGATCTTTTTGGCCTCAATTCTAAGCATCCCATCTAGAGGAAACAAGGCACTGCCCATCCCCTGCCCAATACCATCCTTACAGTGAAGCATGGTGGTATTAGCAACATGTTGGGGGGTGTTTTTTAGTGGCTGGACAGGGAGACTGCTCAGGGTTGAGAAAAAGCTGAATGAGCAAACCTGATCCAGAGTGTTCTGCATCAGATTGGGCCAAAGGTTCACCTTCCAACGAGACAATGATCCTAAGCACACAGCTAAGACAGCATAGGAGCGACTTAGAGACAACTCTGTGAATATACTTGAGGGCTCAGCTAGAGCCCTGAACCCAACCAAACATCTCAGGAGAGACCTGAAAATGTCCATCTAACCTTACAGAACTTGAGAAGAATTGCAGAGAATCAGGGGTACAAACCTTGTGTCATGATCCGCAAGAAAACTGGAGCCTGGAATCACGGTCAAAGGGGCTTCAACTAAGCTTTGAGTTACGGGTCTGGATACTTATGTTTATGTCTTTTCAACAAATTTGAACATTCTACATTTACTTTCTCATTATGGAGTATTGTGTGCAGAACGATAGGGAAAACTGGATTTTTTAAAAATATATTTTACTGTACGGCCACAACATAAAATGGGAAAATGTGAATGGGTCTGACGGCTTTCTCAATGCATTGTATGGTATATCCTTCATTGTGACTACATTTAATTTACTTTTTTACTAATTGTTTTCGGGAGTTCAGCTCAGGTTTCATTATTAAGATATAACATTTAGGAAAGAATATACAGGCTAATATTCCAGCAGATGAGGACAATATGGCGAAAATCTCCACAGCCACCATGTTCTTTCCCCTGGTGCTCAGATAAGCTGGGATCATGGAGATCCAGACGCTGCAGAACACCAGCATGCTGAAGGTGATGTACTTGGCCTCATTAAAACTGTCCGGTAATGTCCTCACCATAAAAGCCAGAACAAGGCTCACAGCTGCCAGGAGTGCCAGATAACCCAACATGGAGTAGAACCAGATATCTGAGCCTTCATTACACTGAATGATGATCTTCCCAGGATAAGAGTGGTGGTCAAACTCCTGATATGGAGGAGAGACTGACAACCAAAAAGCACAGATCTTCACTTGTATGAAGGAACATATCACCACCACATAATAGGACACTCTGATCTCCAACAACTTCCTCCAGGAACTGCCTGGTTTGGTGGCTTTGAAAGCAATGCAGACCATGATAGTCTTGGCCAAAACTGAAGAGAGTGCAACTGAGAAGAAAATCCCAAAGGATGTTTGTCTCATCTTACAGGTTATGTCTACTGGACAACCAAGGAAGAAAGAGACACAGAGGAAGCTCAACATGATAGAGACCAGGAGGATGAAGCTCACTGTCCGGTTATTGGCCTTTACTAGAGGAGTGTCCCAATGTAAGATGAACTTTCTTATGATGTAGCAGGTTACAGCACAGCAGAGAATCACAATTATAGAGAAGACTGAAGCCACGGTATCTTCTTTATATGAGAGAAATTCATAGACTTTAGGAAGACATCTTGTTTTTCCTGGATCTGGCCACTGATCTTCAGGACATTTCTGGCAGATGTCACTGTCTGTAGAAGAAAGAGATATTTAGTTTTATGAACTGAAAACGAGTTATAACGGAATATAACAGAATTCTTGGACGGAATGCAAAATGGAAGCCTTTAAGAGGCATTCTGATTTGATCCCTCATAATAGATTTCTATGTGTAAGCATAACAGGACTTTGTTTTCCATCCTGCATAACGGAAACCAGACCTATAACGGAATACCGGAACGCAACTGCAAACTTGCCCTTATTCTGATAATGTCTGTAAAATGGAGAAGAATACAGTGACATACAAGGTCTGGGCGCACTGGTCAAAACTGCTGTGAACAGATTAAGCAAGTTGAAGATGAAACTACACATTTCCTTTGTATCTTAAGCAAAAAACATATTCCGCAGCGCTTTACAAATTCATAGGGTTCATGTACAAAACAAAAGTAACTGGCTAATATGCAACTGAAACACTAGGAGTCAGGGCCCTGCTCGCAAGAGCTTGCAATCTATGAGGAATTGGGGGTGACACATAAGGTAGTTGATTGTGATAAGTAGGATATGAGCCATTATTGAACTGACAGGAGTGGTGCCGGCCTATCTGCTTTGGGTTTGGGACTACTAGAGGATTGAGTTTAGGCCAGAGGCATTGGTGGGGGGAAAAGTCATTTTAGGAAGCTTGATAAACCTGCCTGAAAAGATGTGTTTTTAATGCACGTTTGAAGGTGGAGAAGTTGTGAATTGACCTAATATTCCGGGGCAGAGTATTCCGGAGAGTAGGTGCAGCTCGAGAAAAATCTTGAAGACGGGAGTGAGAGGTGCAAATTATGGAGGTTATTAATCTTAGGTCGCTAACAGAACGGAGAGCATGAGTAGGGTGGTAGATGGAGATGAGGGAGGAGATGTATGGAGGTGCAGCACTGTGGAGAACATGAGTAGGGTGGTAGATGGAGATGAGGGAGGAGATGTATGGAGGTGCAGCACTGTGGAGAACAGGAGTAGGGTGGTAGATGGAGATGAGGGAGGAGATGTATGGAGGTGCAGCACTGTGGAGAGCAGGAATAGGGTGGTAGATGGAGATGAGGGAGGAGATGTATGAAGGTGCAGCACTGTGGAGAGCAGGAGTAGGGTGGTAGATGGAGATGAGGGAGGAGATGTATGGAGGTGCAGCACTGTGGAGAACATGAGTAGGGTGGTAGATGGAAATGAGGGAGGAGATGTATGTAGGTGCAGCACTGTGGAGAGCAGGAGTAGGGTGGTAGATGGAGATGAGGGAAATGATGTATGGAGGTGCAGCACTGTGGAGAGCAGGAGTAGGGTGGTAGATGGAGATGAGGGAGGAGATGTATGGAGGTGCAGCACTGTGGAGAGCAGGAGTAGGGTGGTAGATGGAGATGAGGGAGGAGATGTATGGAGGTGCAGCACTGTGGAGAGCATGAGTAGGGTGGTAGATGGAGATGAGGGAGGAGATGTATGGAGGTGCAGCACTGTGGAGAGCAGGAGTAGGGTGGTAGATGGAGATGAGGGAGGAGATGTATGGAGGTGCAGCACTGTGGAGAGCAGGAGTAGGGTGGTAGATGGAGATGAGGGAGGAGATGTATGGAGGTGCAGCACTGTGGAGAGCAGGAGTAGGGTGGTAGATGGAGATGAGGGAGGAGATGTATGGAAGTGCAGCACTGTGGAGAGCAGGAGTAGGGTGGTAGATGGAGATGAGGGAGGAGATGTATGGAGGTGCAGCACTGTGGAGAGCATGAGTAGGGTGGTAGATGGAGATGAGGGAGGAGATGTATGGAAGTGCAGCACTGTGGAGAGCAGGAGTAGGGTGGTAGATGGAGATGAGGGAGGAGATGTATGGAGGTGCAGCACTGTGGAGAGCATGAGTAGGGTGGTAGATGGAGATGAGGGAGGAGATGTATGGAGGTGCAGCACTGTGGAGAGCAGGAGTAGGGTGGTAGATGGAGATGAGGGAGGAGATGTATGGAGGTGCAGCACTGTGGAGAGCATGAGTAGGGTGGTAGATGGAGATGAGGGAGGAGATGTATGGAGGTGCAGCACTGTGGAGAGCATGAGTAGGGTGGTAGATGGAGATGAGGGAGGAGATTTATGGAGGTGCAGCACTGTGGAGAGCATGAGTAGGGTGGTAGATGGAGATGAGGGAGGAGATGTATGGAGATGCAGCGCTGTGGAGAGCTTTGTGGGTGAGAAGTTTGAACTGTATTCTGTGGTGGATGGGCAACCAGTGAAGTGATTGGCACAGGCTAGTAGCATCAGTCTAGCGGTTGGATGGCTAGATGAGCCTGGCTGCAGCATTTAGGACAAACTGAAGGGGGAGAGTTTCGTGAGAGGGAGACCGATTAGTAATGCGTTGCAGTATTCAAGATGAGAATGAATCAAGGCAACAACAAGAGTTTTTTCCGTTTCCACTGTAAGAAAAGGATGGATTCTGGCGATGTTCTTGAGGTGCATACGACAAGAGTAGTGATGGACGAACATCGGCCGGGACAGTTTGCGAACGCGATCAAATGTTCGCAAACCTGGAATACCTTCAGGTCATATTTGCAGCAACCAAATACTTACTAGAAGTGCACAAATAGTCCCACAACATGGACAGTGACATACCAGATGTATTATTAGAATTTGCGATCTCCATTCATTATTTTTTTCAATGCGAAATATCGGCAATGTAATTTGCGCCTATGCGCATGCGCAAAATAAGCACGGCCTACTACAGCAACTGGGTTTCCACCAGACCAAACGTGGATGCGATCAGATGCGACGTCGAGGAAGAATTTCACATGCATGTTATAACAATCAGCACTCTGCCCTGCCTCTATGCTGGATGTTGAATGAGGCATTGGTGTACATTTTGGCCAAAGCGTAATAAGCCACTCACCACGTCAAGGTCGCCTCTATGAGTGGTCCCTAACACTAGTACCTACCTGTTATGGGCCATGATAGCCACACAAAGTCCAGGGAGCGCAGGTACAGCATGCACGCCAGGCACACTCTGCTTTTAACCTCGTCCGGTGCCGTGACAGCTTTCATCGGATCCAGGGATGCAAGTACCAACATGCATGCTGAGCGGGCGACCTTGACGTGGTGAGTGGCTTATTATGCTTTGGCCAAAATGTACACCAATGCCTCATTCAGCCAATGCCTCATTCAGCATCCAGCATAGAGGCAGGGCAGAGTGCTGGTTGCAGAGTGCTATTGCATTTGTGTTTTTGCGTTTGTATGTGTATTTCGCCATAGCGATGTGCACCTGCATACAGGGTTGTGCTGACTGAATCCCCCACATTTTTTCTTTGTAGTATATATTGGAGGCGTGGCAATCTCCATGCAGTCATGCACACCTGACCAGTTAGTCTGCCCTGGAGGCTGGTTTTAAAGTCAGTATAAAACTGAGTCTACTTCTACAGCGCCTACCAGTAGCCATTTGGCTCCAGGAGAAGTATATAGTGGGCTCAGCATGCATGTTGGTACTTGCATCCCTGGATCCGATAAAAGCTGTCATGGCACTGGACGGGGTTAAAAGCAGAGTGTGCTTGGCGTGCATGCTGTACCTGCGTTCCCTGGACTTTGTGTGGCTGTCATGGCCCATAACAGGTAGGTACTAGTGTTAGGGACCACTCATAGAGGCGACCTTGACGTGGTGAGTGGCTTATTACGCTTTGGCCAAAATGTACACCAATGCCTCATCCAACATCCAGCATAGAGGCAGGGCAGAGTGCTGGTTGCAGAGTGCAATTGCATTTGTGTTTTTGCGTTTGTATGTGTATTTCGCCATAGCGATGTGCACCCGCATACAGGGTTGTGCTGACTGAACCCCCCACATGTTATAACAATCGCTGTATATGCAGATCGAGTGTTTAAAAAAAGCACAATTGAGAAAATCCGTAATGATGCAATTTATTTTTTTACGGTACACACAACTTCACATTTTATAAGGTCTCATGAGACATTAGTGATTGGTGCACTAAGTATTGTTGTGAGAACTTGCCAGTACAGGCCTCAAAAATTAGCCAATAGGCGTTCACCCGACAGCAAACGACTTTGTAGGATTCTGTGGCTGGAGGGACATTAGGCGGTCACAGGATAAAAATGTAACTGTCGGACTTCCGGTGTCGGCACCAACATGAAAGGAAGCGCGCTCCAGGAGGTCCGTTCCCTAAGGCACCACAAATAAAAAAAACAATAATCACTGGGGTGTCGCAGGAGGAACTCCATATCACTGGGGTGTATAACAACTGGCACAAACCCTCACATGCGCCCCCTGTGACCCAGAAATTATTCCAAGTTGGGATAATAAACTTCCCACAATTGATAATCGTGCGCCATATACACTGCAGCAAACTGAGAAGGGCTTCAGATCACCAGTAAGCTGTAGCACTCTTCAACTGGTGTCTACTGGGGCGTAGCTAGAATTGACTGGGCCCCCCCCCCCCATGACTATCCTGGCATCGTATGTGTGCATATGTAAGGGAGGGTTCACATCACATTTTTGCCTTCCGTTTGATGTATACATTGGAAAAAAGGGATACAATCGCGCAGCACACTTTGCTTTTGTATCCTGCAAAGTCTGTTAAAAAAAAACGTATAAGGTAACGCATATTTTTTATTTTTATTTTTTTACAATAGGACTCTATGGTGACGGATGCCACTGTACGGTGTCAGTCTGAGGCATTTGGTAACATATACATTTTATGTATACATTAGACGAATGGCAAAACGTGATGTGGAAGAGGCCTCTGTGTGCCATGATAGTGCCAAGTGCTAGAGGCAGAGAAGGGAGGCTGCAATGTACCGCAAGCGCGGGCAGAGCGCACCGCCTGGTCCTGGGGATCAGCAGTGTGGACTGCATTCTACAAGGATCACTCCACAGTATCATGGGCTGGAATCTACAGTAAACACTGTAAAGATATCAGCCCTACCCCCGAATAATAATAGATTTACTGACTATATAATCACCAACATATAGAGACTAAATAATACCACCATACTGGATAATACCACCATACTGGATAACACCGCCATACAGTGACTGGATAACACCGCCATACAATGACTGGATAACACCGCCGTACAGTGACTGGATAAAACTGCCGTACAGTGACTGGATAACACCGCCATACAGTGACTGGATAACACCGCCGTACAATGACTGGATAACACCGCCATACAGTGACTGGATAAAACCGCCGTACAGTGACTGGATAACACCGCCATACAGTGACTGGATAACACCGCCGTACAGTGACTGGATAACATCTCCATTCAGCCATACAGTGACTGGATAGCACCGCCATACAGTGACTGGATAACACCGCCGTACAGTGACTGGATAACACCGCCGTACAGTGACTGGATAACACCGCCGTACAGTGACTGGATAACACCGCCGTACAGTGACTGGATAACACCGCCGTACAATGAATGGAAAACACCTCCATACAGTGACTGGATAACACTGCCATACAGTGACTGGGTAACAGCGCCATACAGTGAATGGATAACACCACCGTACAGTGACTGGATAACACCACCATACAGTGACTGGATAACACCGCCATACAGTGACTGGATAAAACCGCCAAACAGTGACTGGATAACACCGCCATACAGTGACTGGATAACACCGCCATACAGTGACTGGATAACACCGTCGTACAATGAAAAGAAAACACCTCCATACAGTGACTGGATACCACCGCCGTACAGTGACTGGATAACACCTCCATACAGTGACTGGATAACACCGCCATACAGTGACTGGATAACACCGCCGTACAGTGACTGGATAACACCGCCATACAGTGACTGGATACCACCACCATACAGTGAATGGATAACACCGCCATACAGTGAATGGATAACACCTCCATACAGTGACTGGATAACACCGCCACACAGTGACTGGATACCACCGCCACACAGTGACTGGATAACACCTCCATACAGTGACTGGATACCACCGCCACACAGTGACTGGATAACACCTCCATACAGTGACTGGATAACATCGCCATACAGTGACTGGATACCACCGCCATACAGTGACTGGATAACACCGCCGTACAATGAATGGAAAACACCTCCGTACAGTGACTGGATAACACCTCCATACAGTGACTGGATAACACCGTCATACAGTGACTGGATAACACCACCGTACAGTGACTGGATACCACCGCCGTACAGTGACTGGATAACACCGCCATACAGTGACTGGATAACACCGCCATACAGTGACTTAATAACACTGCCATACAGTGACTGGATAACACCTCCATACAGTGACTGGATACCACCGCCATACAGTGACTGGATAACACCTCCATACAGTGACTGGATAACACCTCCATACAGTGACTGGATAACACCGCCATACAGTGACTGGATAACACCTCCATACAGTGACTGGATAACACCTCCATACAGTGACTGGATAACACTGCCATACAGTGACTGGATAACACCGCCATACAGTGACTGGATAACACCGCCATACAGTGACTGGATAACACCGCCATACAGTGACTGGATAACACCGCCATACAGTGACTTAATAACACTGCCATACAGTGACTGGATAACACCTCCATACAGTGACTGGATAACAACGCCATACAGTGACCGGATAACACCGCCATACAGTGACTGGATAAAGTAATATAGACAAACCGCTCACTCCTCTTGCAATTCTGGATTGGGTGCTCTAGTATTAAATTGATTCACTCAAATCAACAAAAGTATAATGGAAAATCTATATATTATGAGACTGGCACTCACTGGCATGGAAATAGAGCAATAATAATGGTATTAATACACAATATTTAATTGGCAAAAAATATTAAAAAGCAATGTTGCAATACAATGTTAAAATACTAATCAGTCACTGCAGCGGACATACAATGACAAAAATGACAATATCAATACCCTAAAAATCCCTAAAATCTAAAACTTCAATAAAAACTCAAAAAAAGTCTAAAAGGAGGGGGACCATGTGTCCTGGATGTGCACACTATTGCAAGCCAAGGTGTCAGTCTATTCCTTATAATAGTGATGGCATTTCTTTCTTATATGCAATATAACATGAGTATCCATGCAAGGCACTTCTTCAAATATTCGGAATTGTCCGATATAAATATTCGATAGAGTATCCAATCGGACACAAAGTTTTTACTCACAGGTGAATATCGAATATCCTGCAGTCAAAATATTCGATCCTTTTGATTTTTACTCACGGTTTCTGTTCATATTCCCGTGGTTCTCAGTGTTTAGTGTTCCACCTGGTTCGTTCGTCACTGGTCTCTCTCGATCGTTATCCACACATCCCGGATCTGGTCATACGATCAGGGTGTAATATCGCGAGAGGTAAACTTATGCTTGTACTGACCAGTTTAAATGGCTGAAATTTTGGATGTTTGTCTTTGGAGCGCTCCGATTTTTTTATATGTATCGAGATATTAATATACGAACTTCCAGTGGGGGTCTCTTGTTGGGGATGTCTTTGAAAAGCACCAAACGCGTTTCGGGGATCTCCTTTCCCCTTCCTCAGTGGTGACATCCCAACTTCTTGTGATTCTTTTTATATTCCTTTCAAGATGCATGTAAGATCAGATCTGGAGTGAAGGATCTGGTCTGGAATACCAAAATCTGGTCTGGAACCAAAAAAACGCATATGCGGTTTCCATGCGTTTTTTTGGGGAAGATGCGTTTTTTGCAGTATAGTGTGCCCCATGGTCTAATTAGTCTAATCTATAAAGGAAATAGTCCAGAAAGATTGCTAAATGGTCCATTTGTACCAAAATATATCAATACACGGTTATCCTGTAATCAGGGGAGCACCCAGGAATTTTATCTAGGGGGTCCAAAAGGCAAAAAAATGTGGCATGTGTAGTGCGCTGTGCTAATTCAATTTTTCAAAGCCCCCTTTATATTTAAAAATGCAGGGAAGGGGTGTAGTGTGTTGCGCTAATTCTTTTAATTTGGCGATTCTAAAAGCCCTGTAGGATTTTTTTTGGCCCTGCCCATTATTAAAAGCCCCTCCTACATATAATAGGCCACTCCCAACACACACTGTACAGCTGACATTCTATAGTTGCGGCCTGTCTCTACACATCATACGGAGAGGGGAGGCCTGTCCTGGCTGCACTGCCTGCTTCACATTATATAATAGACAGCAGGCTACAGCCAGGAAGCTCCTCCGCTCTCCTCCCTCCCCTGATCCTGCTCAAGGCCTATGGTTCCCCCCACCATCTGCCACCCGCCCGTGGCCTGCTGCCCCCCTTGGCCGTCCTCACCCAGTTCTGAATCCTCCTTCTGCAAATGGCAGGGGGGGGGGGGGGAGCCGGAGCATCTCCTCTCGTACATAGCGCCCCCTACCTCTTACATCCAGTGATGTCACCTTTGTTGTAGACGTTCTCTTTCCTCATCTTCTCCATTCAGACCAGACCGCCATGATGATTCTTCAGCCATCTCCCATCTCTGCAGAGATTGACAAACAGACATTAGTTTCCCACATTTCCATCATCTTCACATCTTCTGAACACCCTTTCCTGCCACCCCTAATACTATACTGCAGGAAAAGTCCCCCTAGAAATACTACTACCACACAGATAGTGCCCCCAATACTGTGCCCGCTGTGCCCCCAATACTATACTGCAGAAACAGTACCCCTGGAAATACTACTACCACACAGATAGTGCCCCCAATACTGTGCCCGCTGTGCCCCCAATACTATACTGCAGAAACAGTCCCCCTGGAAATACTACTACCACACAGATAGTGCCCCCAATACTGTGCCCGCTGTGCCCCCAATACTATACTGCAGAAACAGTCCCCCTGGAAATATTACTACCACACAGATAGTGCCCCCTTCAACAATTATTGGCACACAGTGCTCTAAAAAAATAACTGCGCCCAGACACGAATAGTATAAAGATAATGTCCCCCAAAAATTATTGTGCTAAGCTGATACTGTGGCAGGGTGCCTCCCAGAGTAACAGTGCTCCCCAAAATAGAAATAATTCTCTGCCAGAGCACACTTAGTAGTAATAATGCCCCTATAGTGCCCATACTAGTAATCATGTTCCTCATAGCCCCCAGTATTAGCAAAGCTCCGCATAATACCTCCTAGTACTAATAATTCTCCCTACAATGACAGTACATGAAATACCCCCGCTTAGTGCCCGCTGTTGAGCTAATGTCCCCATAATGTATGCCAGTATAAAATACCCCTATATAGTGCCCCAGTAAATGCCATCATAGTGCTCCTCTCCCTCTTTCCCATAGTGTCCCCATAATATGCCAGTAAAAAATGCCCCTTCTAAGTGCCACCATATGCCCCAATAGTGCTCCACTCCCCTATAGTGCCGCTCTCCCCTATAGTGCCTACCATAATGTGCCAGTAAAAAAAGGCCCCCTTAGTGCCACCAGATGCCATAATGCCCCCATAATGTGCCAATAAGAATAAAGGCCCCTTTAGAGCCCCCACTTCCCCTTAGTGCCCCCAAATAATGCCCCTATAGTGCCAACAGATGCCCCATAGTGCCATTCTCCCCTATAGTGCCCCCATAATATGTCAATAAAAAAAAGCCCCTTTAGACCCCCCAGATGCCCGCATAGTGCTCCTCTCCCCCATGGTGCCGCCCCATAATGTGCCAGTAAAAAATGCCCCTTCAAAGTGCCACCATATGCCCCAATAGTGCTCCACTCCTCCATAGTGCCGCTCTCCCCTATAGTGCCTCCCATAATGTGCCAGTAAAAAATGCCCCTTAGTGCCACCAGATGCCATAATGCCCCCATGTGCCAATAAGAAAAAAGGGCCCCTTTAGAACCCCCACTTCCCCATAGTGCCCCCAAATAATGCCCCTATAGTGCCACCAGATGCCCCATAGTGCCGTTCTCCCCTATAGTGCCCCCCATAATGTGTAAAAAAAAAAAAGCCCCTTTAGAGCCCCCATAGTGCTCCTCTCCCCCATGGTGCCCCCCAAATAATGCCCCTATAGTGCCACCAGATGCCCCCTAGTGCCGTTCTCCCCTATAGTGCCCCCCATAATGTGTAAAAAAAAAAAAGCCCCTTTAGAGCCCCCATAATGCTCCTCTCCCCCATGGTGCCCCCCCCCCATAATGTGCCAGTAAGAAGTGCCACCTAAAAAAGAAGTACCACCAGATGCCCCATAGTGCCGTTCTCCCCTTTAGTGCCCCCATAGTTCCAGCTCCCCCCCTCCAAAAAAAATAAAATAAAAATACACTGATACTTACCTCCATCAGCAGCGATGCGATGCAGGCTCTTCCGGCCTGTGTCCCTGCTGTGTGCTGCCCGGCTCAGGCGCGTGATGATGACGTCATCGCGCCGCCTGAGCCGGCCTCTGATAGGCTGCAGGCATTAGTGCCTGCGGCCTATCAGAAGAACAGGGGAGGGACACACCTCTCCCTCCCCTGCCGCAGCACAGCACAGGCATCTGTATCGCTGTCCTAAGGACGGCGATACAGATGGATTAGATATGGAGATGAGCGCTTCCACAATGGAATCGCTCATCTCCTAGGAGTACTCCTACTGCCCCCCTGGCCCCCCCCACCACCGCCGCGGCCGCCGCAATTACATCCAGGGCCGCGCCGCCTGTGGTGATCGGCGGTGCGGCCCTGAAGGATAAAAAAAAAATATTTGGCTGGTTGTTCTAGGGGGGGTCCAGACCCGCTGGACCCCCCTGTAGGTGCGCCACTGCCTGTAATGAAAATTTATTCTAAGTGCTGTACTGTGAATATTAGTTTAAAGTGCGTCAATATTTATACATAAATCACATTACATAACGTGAAACCTACCAGTGGAATAAATATAATTGTACATATAATATACTAATAAATATAAATATAATAGAAAAGTAGAAAAGTGACAGTGCTTCTTTTCAGGTGTTTAATCTGTGTTGTAAGGTGGGTAGGCCCATCACAGAGGGGGGGTCGCAGTGCTGATAGACAGCCAAACATGCGACCCCTCATCTGACGAGGGGCACACCCACCATTAGATTCTCACAGGAATCCGAAAATTTCCAGGTCTGCATTGAGACCTTTCGGAATGAGGCTTCCAAATTCATAAATTTTCCTTGACTCTGCTCTGGACATGGTCTCTACGTGTTTCCCTCCTCGCCAATTTTTATCAATCCTTTCCAGAGCAGTAAATGTTAACCCCCTATAATCTTTGTTGTGGGCCTCCTTAAAATGTCTTGAGAGAGAATGTTTCATATATCCGTTTTTTATATTTGTCAGATGTTCCGAAATCCTTGTTTTCAGAGCTCTTTTGGTCCGGTCTATATACTGTTTTCGGCATGGACATTGTATCAAATAAATTACACTGGTAGAATCACATGTAAGAAAATGTTTGATTTCTACCGAAAACGAGTTCTGAGTTGAGGTGACCTGTGTTGTTCTTTTTGAAAATGTTGTGTTTTTACACCCACATTTGCCACACCTATAAAAACCCTTAAGTCCAATCCAATTGTGCATTATACTTGTTTTTTTATCTTTATGTTTAATTGATGGGGCAATCTTAATCCCTAAATTGGGTGCCCTAGTGTACGTTATTTGGGGTACCACAGGTACCAATGGGCCCAAGAGTTTATCTTGTAAGATATGATGCCGATGCTGTTTAATGATTGACCCTATTTGTCTATGTTGGATGGAATAAGGCAAGATCAGTCTAAAATTCGCATTATTAGGTGTAGTTTGTTGTATTTTTGGTAAAAGAAACGTTTCTCTAGGTATATTTCTTATTTTCTCAAGTGCTTCCTCTATGGTTTCGGATGGATATTCTCTCTCTAAGAATTTTTCTTTCATAGTTGACGCCTCCGTTTCGAATTGTAAATTCTCCGTGCAATTTCGCTTTAAACGCCGGAATTGTCTGAAGGGGACATTTAAAAGCTAATTTGGCAAATGGCAGCTCGAATATCGAATAAAGCCATTCCGCGCTATTTGCTTTTGAAACATGCTACAAATGTATTTATTATCTTTCTGGGTAATTAAAAGATCTAGATATTCTATTTCCTTTTTATTCTCATTCGATGTGAGCACTAAATTATAATCATTTTGGTTCAATCCGGCTATGAATGCTACGAGTTCTTCCTCTTTTCCTTTCCATATCAGTAGCACGTCATCAATGTACCTTTGCCAGAGCACCAGGTTGCCCCCACGCTGTGGATCAATGTGTTGCCGTTCCCAATGTGCAAGGAACAGATTTGCATAGCTGGTGGCAAACCTGGTGCCCATGGCAGTAACTTGTAGGTAATGATGACCTTCAAAATAAAAATAATTATGTTCAAGGATATATTTCACCCCTTCTACTATAAAGTCTATCTGTTGCTGTTTAAAATTGTCCTGAGATCCCAGTGTAGTTTTTAAAGCGGAGATTCCTTGCCCGTGATCTATTACAGTATATAGTGATTGTATGTCTAAAGTTGCCATTATCCAATCGGGTTTTACCTCCAACTTCTCCAACAGTTGGATTACTTGTGTCGTGTCCTTTAGATATGATCTCATATCTTTGACTAGTGGTTGTAACCACGTATCCAAATATTTGGACAAATTGGAAGTCAGAGACCCAATCCCCGATACTATGGGACGGCCTGGGGGGTCCACTGGGTTCTTGTGTACCTTAGGAAAACAATAGAAAATGGGGAGTCTCCCTGGTGTTCCCATTATAAAATCTAATTCTTGCTTAGATAAAATCCCCACTTCCAGCCCTCTATTACAACATCCTCCTAATTCCTTATTATATTCCACAGTGGGGTCCACTTCTAATTTCTTATAAGTGGTTGTGTCTAATAATTGTTTAAAACATTCGTCATTGTATTTATTTGTGTTTAATATTACAATAGCTCCGCCTTTGTCGGCGGGGCGAATAGTGATTTGTTCTTTTTTTTGTAGCTCTTTGATTGCCATTATTTCTTTATTTGTTAAATTGTGGTAACCTCTTTTTTTCTCTTTTATTTTTCTCAGATCTGCTTCAACATTTTTCTGAAAACTAGCTATCTCTGGTCCTATCTCATTCCTGGGAAAATTCCTGGATTTATTCCTAAGATTTGTATGTAGGAAGTTCTCATCTTTATGGATTTCAGTGGTTATAGGATTTTTCAAAAAATATTTTTTAAGACATATATTTTTTATGAATTTTTGTATTCCAATACACGTGTTAAATTTATCTAGCCTAGCCGTAGGTGCGAATTTTAAACCTTTATTTAGGAGTGACATTTGCGCCTGAGTGAGTGTGAATTCGCTCAGGTTCATAAAGCTACTATTCTCTACTACGTCTGGGATTATCTCCTGGATTCTCTGTGTCTTCTTTCTCCCTCTCCGTGTCTTTTTGGGGTTTCTTGGTGTTCCTGGTAGTGTGAGTTGTCCCTCTTCCTTTGTTTGTATGGTCCCGGATAAATTTCCGGTTCTTGGTGTCTCTGTATGTGAGGTGGTCTTTGTGGATATTGTCTTTTTTCTGATCCCTGTTGTGTTTTGTTTTGTCTCAAGTTGTAATGGTGCGTTTGTAATGTTTGTGGTCTTCTGTCGTGTTCTGGGGTTTGTGACTGTCGGTGTCTTATTCGTGGTGAGTGGTGTGGTGGGGTCCCATCTAAAAAAGGTTGTTGTACTAGACTTTCATATCTGTTTTTAACTGGTATGTTGAATCTGGTTTGATCGGTAATACTATTAGTAGTCCGATCACTCCCTTCTAATCTATTTGGCTCCCTCTCATGGGGATCATATATATGCTATCTTGGGGCGTTTCTATATTTTTTGCTTTTTTTATGTGTAATTTCTTGTTCGGCTTTGTCTAAGCTCTTACAGATCCTATCCTGCCAAATATCAAAGTATTCATTCTTTGGTAATTGGTCCACTTCTAACTTTATTTGGGTCATTTTCTCTGTCAGACCTATTAGAATCTGAGACCTTCTCTTTATAATAAGTTCTACTAGAGCCCTTGATTGCGTGTTGAGGAGGTTATCCCATTCCTGATTGAATTCCTCTCCCCAGAGGTCCTGAGCAGGTGTTTTCACTAATTGTAAACCTTTTGGAATTTTATCCTGTTCTAAATATTGTTTCAATGACCTAATTTCCCAGTGTTGTCTTAGTTGTTTTAGTGCAATACTTTCTAGTTCTCTAAATGTTTGAGGTTGATCTATTCTCTATTTGAGACATTCTTGGTGTTTCTGATGTATCAAATAGATAAGAATCTGCTTTCTGTTTCTTATTCTTTATATGACTCCATATGTCCATATTTTGTAAGTGGAGGAGCTAGGTTTGTCCCAGTGAGTGAAAACAAATGGAAAAAGTAACATAGACAAACCGCTCACTCCCCTTGTAATTCTGGATTGGGTGCTCTAGTCTCAAATTGATTCACTCAAATCAACAAAAGTATAATGGAAAATCTATATATTATGAGACTGGCACTCACTGGCATGGAAATAGAGCAATAATAATGGTATTAATACACAATATTTAATTGGCAAAAAATATTAAAAAGCAATGTTGCAATACAATGTTAAAATACTAAACAGTCGCTGCAGCAGACATACATCTGATCTTACATGCATCTTGAAAGGGATATAAAAAGAATCACAAGAAGTTGGGATGTCACCACTGAGGAAGGGGAAAGGAGATCCCCGAAACGCGTTTGGGGCTTTTCAAAGACATCCCCAACAAGAGACCCCCACTGGAAGTTCGTATATTAATATCTGGATACATATAAACAAAATCGGAGCGCTCCAAAGACAAACATCCGAAATTTCAGCCATTTAAACTGGTCAGTACAAGCATAAGTTTACCTCTCGTGATATTACACCCTGATCGTATGACCAGATCCGAGATGTGTGGATAACGATCGAGAGAGACCAGTGACGAACGAACCAGGTGGAACACTAAACACTGAGAACCACGGGAATATGAACAGAAACCGTGAGTAAAAATCAAAAGGATCGAATATTTTGACTGCAGGATAATCGATATTCACCTGTGAGTAAAAACTTTGTGTCCGATTGGATACTCTGTGGAATATTTATATCGGACAATTCCGAATATTTGAAGAAGTGCCTTGCATGGATATTCATGTTATATTGCATATAAGAAAGAAATGCCATCACTATTATAAGGAATAGACTGACACCTTGGCTTGCGATAGTGTGCACATCCAGGACACATGGTCACCCTCCTTTTGGACTTTTTTTGAGTTTTTATTGAAGTTTTAGATTTTAGGGATTTTTAGGGTATTGATATTGTCATTTTTGTCATTGTATGTCCGCTGCAGCGACTGTTTAGTATTTTAACATTGTATTGAAACATTGCTTTTTAATATTTTTTGCCAATTAAATATTGTGTATTAATACCATTATTATTGCTCTATTTCCATGCGAGTGAGTGCCAGTCTCATAATATATATATTTTCCAATGACTGGATAACACCGCTGTACAGTGACTAGATAACACCGCCGTACAGTGACTGGAAAACACTGCCATACAGTGACTGGATAACACCTCCATATAGTGACTGGATAACACCAGCACACAATGACTGGATAACACCTCTATACAGTGGCTGGATAACACCTCCATACAGTGACTGGATAACACCTCCATACAGTGACTGGATAACACCGCCATACAGTGACTGGATAACACCGCCATACAGTGACTGGATAACACCGCCATACAGTGACTGGATAACACTGCGATACAGTAACTGGATAACACCGCCATACAGTGACTGCATAACACCTCCATTCAGCCATACAGTGACTGGATGCCACCGCCATACAGTGACTGGATAACACCTCGATTCAGACATACAGTGACTGGATAACACCACCATACAGTGGCTGGATAACACCTCCATACAGTGACTGGATAACACCTCCATACAGTGACTGGATAACACCTCCATACAGTGACTGGATAACACCTCCATTCAGTGACTGGATAACACCGCCATACAGTGACTGGATAACACCGCTGTACAGTGACTGGATAAAACTGCGATAAAGTGACTGGATAACACCGCCATACAGTGACTGCATAACACCTCCATTCAGCCATACAGTGACTGGATAACACCATCATACAGTGACTGTATAACACCGTCATATATTGACTAGTTAACAGCAGCAGCATAGGGAGACCACAGAGTGGCACAATGACAGAGTGTGGAGGTGGCAGCAGTAGCAGCATAAGCAGGAGGCCACAGGGTGACAATGATAGTGTGGAGGTGGCAGCAGCATCAGAAGACGACAGAGTGGCACAATCACATATTGTGAAGGTGGCAGCAGCATCAGGAGACCACAGAGTGACCCGGTGACAGAGTGGGGAGGTGGGTGGCAATACCAGTACCAGCTGAAGATGGTGGGTGAAAGAAGGAGCACTTGGCATCAGATGTGTGGCATCAGGCGGGTGGCAGCATCAGAAAAGTAGCTGAGGCAGGTAAGCAGAAGAAACCGGTCTCTTTTGTCAAAGTGTCGGTGTGGCACCATGGATGATCTAGTCTGATGCATCAGGCATTGGTGGGTAAAAATCCTGGCTGATCCACGCCTGATTCAACTTGACAAAGGTCAGTTTCTCCACATTTTGGTTGGACAGGCGAGTACTTCTTGCGGTAATTATGGCCTCTGCAACACTAAATACCCGCTCTGATGCCACACTACCGGCTGGGCAGGACAGCTTTTCCAGGGCAAATCTTGCCAGTTGCGGTCGCAAATCCAGATTGGCTGCCCAGTAGTCTAGCAGATCTTCAATTTGGGGTAGCAGGGTGCTGTGCAAGTATGCCCCCACCTGCTGGTTCAGGTCCTGCTCTAGGTCTAGCTGCTGCTGGTGAGTAGTTTCTTGTTGCTGCAGTTGCTGCTGATGGAGTAGGAATTACTCCTACCCCCCTCACCCTGCCACAGCAGCCACGGCAGAGGAACGTGAGTGCAGAGGGCCCTCGGTCAGACCTGTGAGAATATGTACCATGGTGTACATAGGCAGTGGCCACCTGACTACATAAATGTCTCTATAGTAGTTCAGTTTGTCCTCTCTCTCAGTGGGTGTAAAAAAAGCCCCCCGTTTTGGACCGGTAGTAAGGGTCCAACAAGGTGGAGAGCCAGAAGTCATCCCTCTGCCGAATGCTGACAATTCGGCTGTCACTAAGCAAGCAAGTGAGCATGCATCGGGCCATTTGTGCAAGTGACTTGGAGGGACTCCCTGCCTCCATCTCCACTGCATACTGCCATGGTGTGTCTGTGTCCTCTGTCTCGTCTTCCTCATCGCCCTCTAGCTCCTCTGGCTGTTCCTGCTCCTCCTCTCCTGTCAGCTGAGTAGAAAAACCACCCATTTCTCTACACATTGCCTGTGCTCCAATGTCCTCCTCCCCCTCCTCCTCCTCCTCTTCCAGTTCAGCCCCCACAGGGCTCATATGGACATGAGATCTAGGCACCACGTCTCCAGTCCCCTCACCAGCCATTGTTACCACCATCTGTTCCAGGACATGAAGCAGTGGAATGGAGTTGTTCATCCCGTAGTCCTGGCGACTGACAAATAGCGTGGCGTCCTCAAAGGGCCTGAGTAAACGGTGGGTGTCACGCATGAGCTGCCACTGGCTGACATTGAAGTTACACTCCTGTCTGCTTGCATCATCAAGAAATTGTTGATGGCCTTTCTCTGTTTATATAATCAGTCCAACATATGGAGGGTGGAATTCCAATGGGTGGAAACATCGCACATCAGCCTATTTTGGGGGATGCCGTTTTGCCGCTGCAGCTCAAGGAGGGTGTGCTTTGCGGTGTATGAGTGGCTGAAGTGCATGCAAAGTTTCCTGGCCATTTTTAGGATGTCTTGCAGATGGGTGGAAGACTTCAGGAACCGCTTGACAACCAGATTGAACACGTGTGCCATGCAGGGCGCATGGCTCAGCCCTCCTTGACGCAGCGCCGACATCATGTTTTTCCTGTTGTCGTTCACCATGGTTCCGATTTTCAGTTGTTGCGGAGAAAGCCAGGATTCGATTTATTGATGAAGGAAGCGGAGCAGTTCCTCCCCTGTGTGACTCCATTCGCCCAGGCAGGTGCAGAACAGCATGACACCGCCGTGCCCTGCACATGTGGTATGCTGGAGGGACACTTTGAATTGTTCCTGCAGTGGAGTCTGAGGACACGGTGGAGGATGAGGAAGCAGAGGCGGACATTTTCACAGCACCAACGGCGTGAAAATGTGAAGGAGGAAGCGGCGTCACCTGGCCAAGTTGCTGTTGTGGCTGTGCAGGAACCACATTCACCCAGTGGGGCATAAAGGACATGTATTGTCCTTGACCGTAGTTACAGCTCCACACGTCGGCACTGCCTTGGCAGACACCGACAGGCTCAAGGACTGGCCCACCTTCTGTTCTACATGTGTGTGGAGGGCTGGTACTGCCTTTTTGGCAAAGAAATGATGGCTTGGGACTCTCCACCTCGGCTCGGCACAAGCCATCAGTTCTCAAAAAGGTGCAGAGTCCACCACTTGGAAAGGGAGGGACTGCAGCACCAGCAACGTGGACAGGAGCACGTTCAGCTTCTGCGCCGTTGGATGAGTGCACGCATACTGTTGTCTCTTGGCAATTGCTTTGGTGATCGATTGCTGCCGGAATGCCTGACGAGGAGTACGAGGGTGAGGAGCAGGAGCATCAGGACCTGTAGATGATGGGGAGGACAGACAGCTCCCTTCGGCTGTGGTGGTGGAGCCGTGACTGCCTTAAATCAGGTGCATGCCACTGGGTGATGCAGTGGTTGTAGCGGCAGGCTGGACCACTACATCGGAACCACGGTTCTCCCAGGCCACTTTATGTTGACGCTGCCACCCTGGCCATGCTTCACCCTCTGCCCACAGATTCAACAAATGGCCACATTCACCTTGTCATGCCTTTAGCAGTTTGTTGTTGTTAACTTATGCATAGTTAGTATGCTTTATAATGCATAATTCTCTGTTCATTTTGTAACTGCACCATCTGGTGGCCGTTTGCATACACTGCAGCTCTTCACATTAGAAGTTTGTCCCATTTCAGCATCCATAATTGTAGCCTATGAACTCTGATTACATCATCAGCCCTGCTCATAGCAGCCATTTCCTCATCACAGCCATCATCCAGTGGTAACAACTCGGCTTAGTAGGGTCCTGATTCATCCTCTACATCTAAGCTTACGGTAGCATCGCTGGTATGTCCAACTGTATAAAGATATGGTCTACATCTTGTATATTTGTGTTTTATGTGTTTTATGTAACTTACATATCTTGCACGTGTTTGTATTTGCATTGCCTTGTACAGTAATGTATTATATGCATTGTCATATGTCAGACTACATTAGTAAGTCCCTTATTTTTCTGTTCCTCAGTTTCACCTCATATATCCTTGCAATAAAGACGAAGTCGGACGTTGCTCCTTTGTCAATTCATTGCCGGTAAAGGCTTAGCTGTCTGTCAAGCTTTGTACCTTCACACTTAAGGAGGACAGAACACAGCTCCTCTGGCGGCTTAAAAAAAAACTGCCACACCACCCACGTTTGGCTACCGACCTCCCACTGCTGCCAAACTGCTGACTCCCGCCCATGCTAGCGACTTGCTGCCTCACGGTCAAGCTGCCACCCTCTTCTCCCGATTATGATGAAGCCCCTTCTTCACCAGGCTCCCAAGTGCGGTCAGCTACATCATCATCATCGATTAGTGTCTGCACGTCACTGATGTCCTCCTCAACGGTCTATGAGTCAGGAGCTAGACCGCTCTCAACACCAGATCCAACGGCACTCTCCTCATCACTACTTGCCCACCTAGTGGAGGAAGCGGCGGATGTCTCCTCCACATCTTGGCTGGGCAGTAGCTGCTGACTTTCACACAAAAATTTGCTTTGTGACTAATTACTTCGCCATGAAGCACATTTTTTTTTGTAAGTAGCCGGCCGACGTGATGATGTAATCCCTCGCTGCACGGGATTTCGGCTGAGATCTTCAAGCAAGATGGAGGATGGCGGCCCGTCGCAAGCAAATGGAGGTGGTAAGTTTGAATTTCAGGATTAATCAATTCGCTGACACGAAGCACGAGGAAATTCAGCTTCTAGGCAAATCGAATAATTCCTGAAATTTGGATCCAATTCCACTTCGTGGGATTCGATTCGCTCATCTTTACCTACAGCATATAATGCTTCTTGCGGTGAAGGAACAGAAAAGGACAGAGGCAGGTTGAGGACAGGTGAGGGCACAGGGCCTGCTCCGGGTCCATGCCAACTTAGGGTTGTGTCTGACGAACCCACCGACTGTTGGCTGGGGGTGTCTGATGTCATGTGGGACGAAGTGGATGACCGAGTTAACCAATCAAGAACCGCTGGGTTGCTGGTCCATACACAACCGCTAGATGACACCGGGAGCTCAGGCCTCTCGCTGCGACTCCTGCTGCCATGGCCCCTTACTCTGCTGCGACCTCTGCCTGCACCAGAAATATTTAGGCCTCTTCCACTCTCCTGTGCAGGGCCTTTCACTCCTCTGTCTGACATACTGTTAGATGAAATAAATAAAAAGGAAATTAAAACACCCCAAAGAGGGCTGTGATTTTTCTCACTTCACCGCACAACGGCTAATAAGCCCTTTCCCCCACTAATATACACAAAAAAGGGTTTTAGAACATATACAGTCATGTCCATAAATATTACACCACCACAATGGATTTGAAATGAAACGGACAAGATGTGCTTTACCTGCAGACTGTCAGCTTTAATTTGAGGGTATTTACATCCAAATCAGGTGAACGGTGCAGGAATTACAGCAGTTTGCATATGTGCCTCCCGCTTGTTAAGGGACCAAAAGTAATGGGACAGAATAATAATCATAAATCAAACTTTCACATTTTAATACTTGGTTGCAAATCCTTTGCAGTCAATTACAGCCTAAAGTCTGGAACGCATAGACATCACCAGATGCTGGGTTGCAACTGTCTTCAGTTCCTGCTTGTTCTTGGGGCATTTTCCCTTCAGTTTGGTCTTCAGCAAGTGAAATGCATTCTCAATCAGATTCAGGTCAGGTGATTGACTTGGCCATTGCATAACATTCCACTTCTTTCCCTTAAAAAACTCTTTGGTTGCTTTTGCAGTATGCTTTGGGTCATTGTCCATCTGCACTGTGAAGCGCCGTCCAATGAGTTCTGAAGCATTTGGCTGAATATGAGCAGATGATATTGCCCGAAACACTTCAGAATTCATCCTGCTGCTTTTGTCAGCAGTCACATCATCAATAAATACAAGAGACCCAGTTCCATTGGCAGCCATACATGCCCACGCCATGACACTACCACCACCATGCTTCACTGATGAGATGGTATGCTTAGGATCATGAGCAGTTCCTTTCCTTCTCCATGCTCTTCTCTTCCCATCACTCTAGTACAAGTTGATCTTGGTCTCATCTGTCAATAGGATGTTGTTCCAGAACTGTGAAGGCTTTTTTAGATGTCATTTGGCAAACTCTAATCTGGCCTTCCTGTTTTTGAGGCTCACCAATGGTTTACATCTTGTGGTGAACCCTCTGTATTCACTCTGGTGAAGTCTTCTCTTGATTGTTGACTTTGACACACATACACCTACCTCCTGGAGAGTGTTCTTGATCTGGCCAACTATTGTGAAGGGTGTTTTCTTCACCAGGGAAAGAATTCTTCGGTCATCCACCACAGTTGTTTTCCGTGGTCTTTCAGGTCTTTTGGTGTTGCTGAGCTCACCGGTGCATTCCTTCTTTTTAAGAATGTTCCAAACAGTTGTTTTGGCCAGGCCTGATGTTTTTTCTATCTCTGATGGGTTTGTTGTGTTTTTTCAGCCTAATGATGGCTTGCTTCACTGATAGTGACAGCTCTTTGGATCTCATCTTGAGAGTTGACAGCAACAGATTCCAAATGCAAATAGCAGAATGGAAATGAACTCTGGACCTTTTATCTGCTCATTGTAATTGGGATAATGAGGGAATAACACACACCTGGCCATGGAACAGCTGAGAAGACAATTGTCCCATTACTTTTGGTCCCTTAACAAGTGGGAGTCACATATGCAAACTGTTGTAATTCCTGCACCGTTCACCTGATTTGGATGTAAATACCCTCAAATTACAGTTGACAGTCTGGAGGTAAAGCACATCTTGTTTGTTTCATTTCAAATCCATTGTGGTGGTGTATAGAGCCAAATATCTCAGAATTGTGTTGATGTCCCAATATTTATGGACCTGACTGTAACTGCACCGCTGAAAGGCAAATATATATTTTTTGCCACTAATACACACTAATAATGGCTTTAGAACAGATAACTGCACCACTGAACGGCAAATAAAACATAGACGTATCTCCTGTAATAACCCTTGTTAATGCCTGTATCACACAGCACTTACATCCCAATAACAAGAACGGTTTGCTGGAATTACAGAGCTGTATAATGGAAATTTGGACCCGCAGTCAGTGCAGCAAGGTGTAATAGGATTGTTCCTATTCCGCAGGCTGTAACCTCCCCGACTGAACCCTGTTCTACAGAAATGCTGTGGAATGATTCCTCCCTATCCTTTCTCTGAACTTCTATTCAGCAAAATAAAAGTTTTAAAGTCGTTCCTATCACTGTCCCTAGCGCCTGCTGACGTCTCTCCCTGCACTAAGTACACTGGAAAATGGCTGAATCCAAGATGGCTGCCGCTATTTATAGGGCTGTGACATCACAGGGCTGGCTGGCTGCTGATTGGCTGCATGCATGGCATTGTGGATGATCCATCGGATTCGGTGCAAATCAAATTTTTCCTGAAATTCGGATTGAATTCCACTTCATCAACTTCGATTTGCTCACCACTACTACTAATAACCATTCCAGCTAAATCTATGCTCTCAAAGCCAAGTGGCGCTCCCTCACTCCTGAGCCGTGCCATGTGCCCAGACAGCAGGTAAGGGCCACATGTGGGTATCTCCCTACCCAGGAGGGCCGACATGACAATTTATAAGGTTCTCTCTGCAGGCACACATTCTGGGCACACCATATTTGGCACAGAAAAAAAAAATGCACCATCCATGATATATTAATATTAGGCAATCAAAAATGTCCCTACAACCCTAGATGCGTTTTTGGAGAGGTGCAGCTTCCAAAATGGTTCCTTTTCTTTTCCATGTTTTTAATGTTTTTACACCTGAAAGTTTCTGCACATCTGAAATGGTGCCTGAAAAAAATCCTACTAAAAAGGTTGCCCAAAAATCCAAATTTCCTTAATTTCTGAGGCCTGGGTCTAATTGAACATTAGGGCCACCTACAATGTATCTGTACAGATTACAGGACCGGGGTAGAAGTATTCCATTTTGTTTATCTGGTAACTTCCTGTTTTACAAAAAAAATATACATTATTTAATAAATCTGCGTTAATTGCTGTGAAACACTTAAATACCTACCTAGTGAAGAATAGAGATGAGCGGCATAGGCAATATTCAAATTCGCGATATTTCGCACATTTTTGGCTGAATATTCACCATAAATTCGCAAATTCGTGATCTTCAGTCATTGTTTACTTGATTGCGAAAAATCGGCAATGTAATATATTTATGATAAATATGCGATTAGAATATTCAACACTATTCGAAAATACGAATATATAGCACTATATTCTAAATATTCGCAAATTCTCGAAGTGGCGATATTCACGATTAAAATTTGTGATTTGAATATTCGCTCTGAACACTAGTGAAGACCTGCTTTTCATGAAGTTCCAGCGGCTGGTTGTCACCCCTCACCCACTCCCTGCTTTTGCCTGTATATGCACTAACAAGGTCATTTTAATGCACTTATTCCAGGTCCTCCACATTCTGCATCTCCTGTTATACTCTCTGATTCTGACCACGTAATGTGCTTGGTTTACCAGCGGGTGGCAGCAAAGCTTGGCAGTGCTACACTAGCAGAGAGTGGAGCTTGACTCCAGTCTCTAGGCCTCTCCAGTGAGACAGAGGTCAGAGGGAGTCATCCCCTACATGGAGGAGGTGGTTTGGTGAGAGACTCGCCCCTGCCGGGGGAGCATCGCCTAAAGCCAGGAAAAGATTCCTTGGAGTACACCAGCGATCTGACAAAGAGAAAGCTGAGGACTTCAGCCAGCTTATTCATACAGCCGAAAGTAAGAGAAGGGATTCCTGCTTAACCTTCTAAGCCTAAAGTACAGCAGAGAGAGATAGCAACAGATGTAGCAGAGCCAACAGTGTTTACCAGCCCGCCAAAGTTTGCCAATGCCTGCTGGGAATCAGGAAAGTCCAAGGAATTGTTTTGAAGACAAGTTATTCCAGTAAAGCTGTGTTTGACCTTTATATCCAAGTCTGGACTCAATTCATTCCTTCATCATCCAAGTTCAACTACCCCTTGCTCTCAGGGGAGGGCTGGCAGCCTTAGTCCTGGGGGGCAAATCCAGTCAAGTGGCCCATTTTTAGCCCCACTCATTATTAAAAGCCCCTCCTACATATAATAGGCCACTCCCAACACACACTGTACAGCTGACATTCTATAGTTGAGGCCGGTCTCTACACATCATACGGAGGGGGGGGGCCCGTCCTGGCTGCACTGCCTGCTTCACATTATACAACAGACAGCCGGCTACAGCCAGGACGCTCCTCTGCTCTCCTCCCTCCTCAGATCCTGCTCAAGGCCTGTGGTTCCCCCCACCATCTGCCACCCGCCCTCACCCAGTTCTGAATCCTCTGTCTCTTTCCTCATCTTCTCCATTCAGACCAGACCGCCATGATGATTCTTCAGCCATCTCCCGTCTCTGCAGAGATTGACAAACTGACATTAGTTTCCCACATTTCCATCATCTTCTGAGCACCCTTTCCTGCCGCCCCCAATACTATACGGCAGAAACAGTCCCCCGGAAATACTACTACCACACAGATAGTGCCCTCAATACTGTGCCCTCTGTGCCCCCAATACTATACTGCAGAAACAGTCCTCCTGGAAATACTACTACCACACAGGTAGTGCCCCCAATACTGTGCCCGCTGTGCACCCAATACTATACTGCAGAAACAGTCCTCCTGGAAATACTACTACCACACAGGTAGTGCCCCCAAAACTGTGCCCGCTGTGCACCCAATACTATACTGCAGAAACAGTCCTCCTGGAAATACTACTACCACACAGATAGTGCCCCCAATACTGTGCCCGCTGTGCCCCCAATACTATACTGCAGATACAGTCCCCCTGGGAATACTACCACACAGATAGTGCCCCCTTCAACAATTTTTGGCACACAGTGCTCTAAAAAATAACTGCGCCCAGACACTAACAGTAAAGATAATGTCCCCCAAAAATAATTGTGCTAAGCTGATACTGTGCCAGGGTGCCCCCCAAAGTAACAGTGCTCCCCAAAATCCCACCAATAGAAATAATTCTCTGCCAGAGCACACTTAGTAGTAATAATGCCCCTATAGTGCCCATACTAGTAATCATGTTCCTCATAGCCCCCCAGTAGTAGTAAAGCTCCCCATAATACCCTCTAGTAGTAATAATTCTCCCTATAATATGACAGTACATGAAATACCCCCGCTTAGTGCCCATAGTTGAGCTAATGTCCCCATAATGTATGCCAGTATAAAATACCCCTATATAGTGCCCCAGTAAATGCCCTCATACTGCTCCTCTCCCTTCCCCATAGTGTCCCCCATAATATGCCAGTAAAAAAATGCCCCTTCTTAGTGCCCCCAGCAGATGCCCCTATAGTGCTCCTCTCCACCATAATGTGCCAGAAAAAAATGCCCCTTCTTAGTGCCACCAGATGCCCCAATAGTGCTCCACTCCCCTATAGTGCCCCCAAATAATGCCCCAAAGTGCTTCTCTCCCCTATAGTGCCTCCCATAATGTGCCAGTAAAAAATGCCCCCTTAGTGCCACTAGATGCCATATTGCCCCCCATAATGTGCCAATAGAAAAGGCCCCTTTAGAGCCCCCACTTTCCCATAGTGCCCCCAAATAATCACCCTATAGTGCCAACAGATGCCCCATAGTGCCGCTCTCCCCTATAGTGCCCCCCATAATGTGCCAATAAAAAAAGCCCCTTTACAGCCCCCAAATGCCCCCATAGTGCTCCTCTCCCCCATGGTGCCCCCCCCATAATGTGCCAGTAAGAAATGCCCCCATAGTGCCCCTCCTCAAAATAGGCAAGAAATAAATGCCTCCAGAATGCCACCCCCAAAACAATGGGGCTGTAAGAAATGCCAGATGCCCCAATAGTGCCAGCTCCACCAGCAAAGAAAAAAGCAAATAACACTAATACTTACCTCCATCAGCAGCGATGTGATGCAGGCCTCTTCCGGCTTGTGTCCCCCGCTGTGTGCTGCCCGGCTCAGGCGGCGCGATGATAATGACGTCATCGCGCCGCCTGAGTGGGCCTCTGATAGGCTGCCGGCATTAGTGCCTGCGGCCTATCAGAAGTACAGGGAAGGGAGACGCCTCTCCCTCCCCTCCCCCGCCGCAGCACAGCCATCTGTATCGCTGTCCTGAGGATGGCGATACAGATGAATATGGAGATAAGCGCTTCCACAATGGAAGCGCTTATCTCCTACTGACCCCCCCACTGCTGCCGGCAACTAGAACCAGGGCCACGCCGCCTGTGGTCATGTGCGGCCCTGAGGAATAAAAAAAAAAAAGAATGATTTGTTAAAGACGGGCCAGCGGCCGTTTTTAACATGCTTAAGGGCGGCCTGGGGGGCAATTGCCTCCCTGCCCCCCTTCCCAGCCCGCCCCTGCTTGCTCTGCTTCGGACGGCCACATCTGGGATTTCAAGGATATTCCAGGTAGGAGCATCGTCACACGTACATCCAACATCTGCAGAGACATTGTAGGCCGCACTACAGCACTCTGGCAATCCTACACTGGGTGTCCCACCAACAACACGTCTTAAAAGGGAGCCTTCCGCTCCTGCTGCTTTACCGCAGTTGGCATCACGAAAAACTGTTTATATACCTGTTGGTCATAACACCTTAAAGGGATCTCCAGGCTCGGGCCGGACGTTGCACACGGACCCCAGGATCAGAGCACATGACCCCCAAACCTTTAACTACAATCCCTGTGCACATGTGATCTAGGTCTACCCAAATCTGATTGGTGTCCATACACTGTGGACATTTGCTCCAGATACAGGCTGGACAATTTTCTTAGAACTTTAGAATCATTTCTTTGTCATTGGAAGGACATGAGGAAATGGTCAGTGCCTTGTTTCTTCTCACCGGTTATATTGGACATTTCTCCCTCAGAACAGGGGACACAGTCATAACAGCAGGAGTGAAATCCTCCATCAGAAGCTTTCCTGGACCCGGGGGGACATCTCTCACTGCAGCGAGATTGTGGCATCTAGAGGAAACAGATATCATGTATGAAAGGTCTATGTAATACATGTGCAGTGTCCCACTGCAGGGTTTTGTGTACTGTACTCTGTGCATTATATGTCCCATGAACTGATTATTGAGAGAGCAAGAAGTTTCTGGTTACTGTTTCTAGGCTGGGCTGGCACCACCCCTTCCTCTAGGAGAGGAGGTTGTATCAGGTCAGGGTAGTGTAAAGCCCTGAGGATTGAAAAGCAGCTAAGTGACGGTATAAGTGCCAGGCCTTGAGGGAAAGAGATTCTACAGAAAGATAAGCATTCAGAAAGGAGAAAGTGCAAAACATCTGTCAGTCAGTGAAGATAACCCATTCCTGCCTGTTTTGGACTTCAATGGATGTTGGTGGGAGTAGTCAGCTTCATGTTCCCCATCCTACTAAAGGAACAGACTGGCCATCTGCTGACAGACAGTATTCCGCAAAGTATGTGGAAAAAAGTGATAGGCATGCACTCTACATCTAGTTGCCACACAGATTATATTTATTCAATTAAGGTTAAAATAAGTTTAAAATAAGTAATTTATTTAAATGCGGTTAAAATGGGTGGATAGCACGTCTAGAAAATAGGACATAAATAGAACAATGTTTGGTTATCCATCGTTAGTCCAACTTGCGTTATGATTATTGTGTCCAGGTTCTTCTAATGGCATTAGTAGTAAAATACATATATGTTGAAAGTTGAGATATCTTAGAAGTTATAAAGGGATATTGATGGGATATTATAAAAGGGTAGTAGGAATAAGATGTCCTGTTGGAGAGGATAAAAGAAAAGAAAAAGAAAAACTTCTTGCTGATAAAACTAATTGTTCATTCATGAATTCATACACATCCTGCGATTTGAGTTAAAAACGGATTGATTCCCAAAGGAGATAAAAAGGATTGCAAATGCTTAAGTCCGTCAGATGTCGATTATGGACATTTCATATTATGATATTGATGTGTAGGTAGTTCCCATCAGCAGAGTGAGTTTTTTGGTTTAGCCAGTGAGCGGTATGGTAGGCTTTTTGTTACTCACTATTTGTTGGTGATTTGGTTTCCGTTACTGCCGGTGGCGTCCCACGCGGCAGTTGACGGTACTCACCCTTTTGGCTGGTTCTCACTGCTGTGCAGTATTGAAGTTGTGTGTGGAGATGGTCCCGGGCGTACTGTTTATCCTCGCTGGGGATGCGCAGTCGGCGTCTCACGTGATCTATCACGTGGTGTCCTACGTTGCGGTCAGCTGATGACCCTGTCTTGCACTGCTTTGTAGTTCTCCTTCTTCCTCCTTTTGTTTATGAGGAAATAAAATCCTTCAGTGACAGTGTGGGTATTGGTGGGTAGTCTCTGCAATGATAGGTAATGACAGACGCGTTTCGAGGTACTCCAACCTCTTCCTCAGTGGCCACGTTTAGACCTTTAAGACTGCCCTCTTTTATACCCACTTCGTCAAATATATTCCGCAAAGCCTACTATAGTGATACCAATACAGTGAGACATGTTTCACCCCTTGGTTAATTTGAGAAGACTGAGCAGACGTTATAAAAAGAGGCTTAAAGAGAATTTCTTCGGAGCCCACTGCCCTCGATACACAGCTCGGGGAACTGTATATGGCAGCTGTGTAATGTATTCAGTTCCTGTGTGAACCGTCTACTGAACTGCTGCAGTAAACTATGCCCTGACCTCCCCTGTGGGCCATTGCACATGGTATGATATAGTTGTGCTCATGATACCCCAGAAGGTGAATGATGTTAAGGTATCGCTAAGTGAAAGCTATCATTACATTCAGCTGTGCTAACCATTCGAGATAGACCTAGAAAAAACATCAAAGGGCTTGATGGCCATCTATCACCAGCTGCACATATGCAGGGGAGAGCACATCATTCAGTACGTGTAGGCGTGTGCACACATACTGCTTCACCATGTTGGTGAAATGCCGCCTCCTGCTAAGACGTTCCATATCAGCTGGTGGTGATGGTTGTTGTGGCGTGCTGACAAAGCTTTTCCACATTTCGGCCATGCTAACCCTGCCTTCCGAGGTGCTGGCGGTGCCCCAGTTGCGTTGGCGACCTCTTCTTCTGCCTTCGCCTTGTGCTTCCACTGAGCCCCCGTTGTCAGGTGGGAATGCCACCAGCAGCGCGTCTACCAGCGTGCGCTTGTACTCGCGCATCTTCCGATCAGTAACAGATATTTTTACTAAATTTAGTTCCCTGTCAGCAATGCAGAGCAGGGGTTTTTCACCGTCAAAAATGGGTTAATGTCAGCCATCAATGTAACAAACGAATTTTAGAAATTTCGGTCCCTGTCACCTATGCAGAGCAGGGGTTTATTAAAGGCAAAACTGGGTTCATGTTACCCACCAATGGAACAGAAGATTTTACAAAAATGTAGGTCCCTGTCACCTATGCAGAGCAGGGGTTTGTATACGGCAAAAATGGTAAAATGTCACCCAAGAATGTAACAGACGCTTTTGCACCGTGCTCTCTCATCTGCTGTGCTGGTGGCTCTGTGCAACCACCGCCTCTTCCTCCGAACTGCACAGGTCACTCGCATGACCTTGATTCCATATGGGGTCGAGGACCTCATCGTCCTCCACATCATCTTCCACTCAGTCTTCACCCTTGCCTTCCATGTCGGTCTGCACACTTTCAAAAGCCGCAGCAGTTGGCACCTGTGTTTCGTCATCATCCGAGACGTGCTGCGGTGGTCCTCCCATGTCCTCATCCTGAAACATAAGTGGTTGGGCATCGGTGCACTCAATCTCTTCTACTTCTGGGGCAGGGCTAGGTGGATGGCCCTGGGAAACCCTGCTAACAGAGTCATCAAAAAGCAGAAGAGACTGCTGCATGACTTGGGGCTCAGACTGCTTGGCTGATTTGCAAGGGGGTGAGGTGAAAGACTGATGGACATCGGCTGCAGGTACCAACTGTGGTCTTTCAGCAGGAGACTGGGTGGGAGACAATGTGAAGGAACTGGATCCACTGTCAGGAACCCAATCTACTATCGCCTGTACTTGTTCTAGCCTCACCATTCGTAGAGCCGCATTAGGCCCGACCAAATAACGCTGAAGGTTCTATCACTTACTTGCTCCTGAGGAAGGGGTTTCACTTGTGCGTGTAGCTGGCACAGATCGATCACGTCTCTCCCTGCAACAGGAGCTCCACCAGCAGCACCATGACCTGGACCACGTCCCTTATTTGACTCTCTCCTCATTCTTTGCTTTCACCCACCAAACTAACAGATGGTTTATGTCAGGCGCCAATGTAACCGCCAATAGTCAACAATTAAGTTCACTGACAGTAAGGCAGTGCCGGTGTCATAAAGAGGAAACATTTCTTGAGGTCACACAACAGTGTGACAAGCAAATTTTATACAATTACTTCACAGTCACAAAAAATGTGAATTTGTCAACCAACAATGGTTGTATTGGACTGTAAGAAATGCAGCAAAGGCCCCAAATGTAGTATCTAGCACAAAAAGTGAGTTTTTTTCAACCGACAATGTAACAGCAGTATTTAACGGTTTTATTGGACTGTCAGAAATGCAGCACAGGCCAAAAAATTTACTTTCTAGCACAAAAAAATTGGAATTCGTCAACCGACAATGTAATAGCAGTATCTACTGGTTTTATTGGACTGTCAGATATGCAGTACCGGTGTCAGAAAGAGAAAAAATAGCTTTAGGTCACACAAATATGTGACAGACTAATGTAATTGAATTATTTTCACTGGCAGGTATGCAATGCAGGCCACAGGGGTACTTGACCGCCAAAAAAAAGGGAATTTGTGCCCCCGGAATCTAACAGATGGATTTAATGAATAGATTTTCCCTGTCAGATATTCAGCACAGGGGTAGTTCACAGAAGAAAATATGAATATGCCCCCCCCCAGCCCCCCGGGGCCCTAAAGTCACAGACGGATTACCAATATTATTTACCCTTTTCCTGGCACATATGAAGTGCAGGTGTCCTTAAAAAATGCCTAGATGTCGCCCACTGAGCTACTGGAACTGGATTAAAGTAATGTCCCTGGCACACATGCATTTGCAAAAATGGTTGCCGTCGCCCACCTAACAAACAGACTGATTAAAGCTTATCTCTCTGTGGCACTGGGCTCAGGAGTACAAAAATGTAGCATAGCACCTGTGGCGAAACCGACCTCGCCACTGGGTTTTGGAGAGGCCTGTTTATCAGCCTCTTGCCCCAGGATTATGGGCCATATACTAACTTTTAAACCCCTGAACCTATTCAAGTGAATTTTGGATAGGTTTGTCCCCAAGTTATACTGTTTAAATTGATGTAAGTTATATGTATGGCCAATGTAAACTCACAAAGTTGTAACAATTTATAATAAGTGTAACTTGTCAGCTTGGGAGGAATATGCTGGGTGTGTTTCTATTGTGCCATTGTCCCATTGTGTGTTTAAATGGTGATGTCTGTCCTGTTATATCCACATGTGTATTGGTGATTTCTCTTTGTCTTGAGAGATAATTGGATTACGCCTCAGGTGTCTCCAGGGCAGAGAGGAGGAAACCATGATGCATTGAGGGGATGTATTGTCTCTGTGTATCCTACAGTGCTGCATATCTGTCCTATGTCACAGTCTTCATTCTGGTCCCCTAGGGGCGTGTACACCAGATGGGCTTGGTTGTTTTATACCTCCCTGTGGGCGGACCTGTAATTGCAAACAACTGTAATAAAAACCAGGCTGGGTGTGCCAGCACCTCAGACCACTGCTTGACCCTCAACACGGAGCCTTGTCTCGTTATTGGGGGGATCCGCTGTATGCTGTTAGAGACTGATTGCCAGGAGTGTAAGCTGATTCCTGTTCGTCTGCTAGCAGCTATTCGTGAGGATCCAGTTTGGAGTGCTACTTTGTATCCAGTTCGGGAGGTTGGTGTTCTGCAGTAGCTGTGCCTGTCTCTCAGAAAAGGGGCATATCGCCTAAACAGATTTTAACCCCTTGTCTGCTGAAACGGTCCGTTACAGCACCCACAAAAATAATGGCTGTGGTTTGCAGATTTAACACCAAGAACACCAGAATTGTTTCCTATTCTCTCCCTCACAGCAGCAGCATCCTCTCCCTACACTGGTAACAGCAGAGTGACGGGTGGCGCTACGTGACTCCAGCTTATATAGAGGCTGGGTCACATGCTGCACTGGCCAATCACAGCCATGCCATTAGTAGGCATGGCTGTGATGGCTTCAAAGGCCACACGAGTTAAACGCTTGTTGATTGGCTGCTCTGCAGCTTTTCAACATGCGCCATTAAATCGGCGAACACCAAACTCGAACCCGAACTTTTTCTGAAATGTTCGGGTCAGGGGTCAAAAAATCTTTAAGTTCGGGTTCGCTCAACCCTACTTAAAATCTATGAAGAGCAGTGGCGTACATAGAGAAGTAAGGACCCCATAGAAAGGATCAAACCAGGCCCCCCACACAGGACAGAAGGGCTTCTGCTTCCAAATCATCTGGTGACAGACATGTATGTCTATGTCTGGTGGCTGCACCCATGCATTTTTCATGTATTCTCCCAATAGATGGGAATCCAGACATTTATAGTATATACTGTAAGTACAATACACCATAAATACAGGATTTCAGTTGGTAATACCCATTTATGTTTTATTTTTGTCCCTTGGGATTCCTTCAGTCTGACAATGTGGCCCCCAACCAGAAAAGGAACCCTTGATTTTGAGAGTGGAGTCCTGACCAAGTTTTCACCCCAGTAAAAGAGGAGATAATCTCAACTAAGACTGGGCCCCCTCTTGTCCTGGGCCCCATAGCAGTCACATAGTCTGCCACTATGGTAGTTATGTCCCTGATGAAGAGATAGGGATGACATAAAGGGTAAAGTGCTTGTTTTGTACAATGGTCTGGTGAACAGAATAGGGGAGTAGATATAAAGCTGCCTAAGCATCACCAGTAGAGTTGAGCGGACACCTGGATGTTCGGGTTCGACGGGTTCGGCCAAACTTCAGAAAAAAGTTAGAGTTCGGGACCCAAACTTAACCCAAACTTGACCCCGAACCCAAACCCCATTGAAGTCAATGGGGATCCGAACTTTTGAGCACTGAAATGGCAGTGACAATGTCATGGAAAGGGCTAGAGGGCTGCAAATGGCATCAAAATGTTGTTAAGAGCATGGCAAGTTCTCTGCAAACAAATGTGGATAGGGAAATGACTTTAAATAAGAGAAAATACAACAAAATAAAAAATAATAATCTTGATCTAGGAGGACAAGGTCCATATGGAGTAGGAGGTCGAGGAGGCGGTGGATGTGGCGGTTTAGGTGGAAGCGGCGCTGGAGGAGGAGGTAGCCTACACTGCTTTTTGGTTTAAAATGTATTAATATTTTTTTTAAATTAGGGTACACTCCAAAACATTGGGAAATATAACCTGTGATAACCCCCTCCAGTCATGCTAAACACACGTTCAGAGAATACACCGGCTGCAGGGAAGGCCAGCACCTCCAAGGGGTAAAGGGCAAGCTCAGGCCATGTGCCCAATTTGGAGACCCAGAAGATGCAGGGGGCAGACCCATCAGTCATTACGTGTAGGCGTGTGCACACTAACTGCCCCACCATGTCGCACGTCCCCGTGATGTTCACGATCCAATTTGATATCTGCTCTATCAACTTTCGATGTTCTTTTATGAGCCTACCATGGTGATCACGGGTGGCGGGGAATCAGGGTTCCAGGCCGGAGATGGAGCGTGAGAAAGAGAGACCACATCCAAGGGAGGATTCATTTTTTCAAATTTAAAATTATTGAGCGGAAATATGGGACAAATTATTAAAGCGCAAAAGTGGGACAACTTTTTAAAGTTTAAGCATTGAATGAAAGGATGTGTCGCACATCAATTAATGAAGAATTTATTAAATTTTATTCCCTGTCAACTATGCAGAGCAGGGGCTTCTATCTGGCAAAATTTGAAAAATGTCACCTGACAATGTAATTGACGATTTTTTTAAATTTATGTTCCTGTCACCTATGCAGAGGTGACCCAGTGACGTCCACCATCCATTTGGATATCTTCTCTATCAACTTTCGATGTTCTTTTCTGAGCCTACCATGTTGATCACGGTTATCGGCGAATCAGTGTTCCACGCCGGAGAGGGAGCGTGAGAAAGGGAGACCACATCCAAGGGAGATAAATTTATAAAAAAAAATTGGGATCGAGCGGAAATATGGGAAAAGTTATTGAGGCGCAAATGTGGTACAAATTACAGAAGGGCAAATGTTGGCCAAAAGAGTAAAGCGGAAATGTGGGACAAATTATTGAAGTGCAAATGTGGTACAACTTGTTAAAGTTTAAGAATTGAATGAAAGGAGGTGGCGCGCATCAATTAAAGAAGAATTTCTGAAATGTTATTCCCTGTCACCTATGCAGAGCAGGGTTTTATTCACATCCAAAATTGTATAATGTCAACCCAAGAATGTAACAGAAAAATTACAGAAATGTATTAACCTGTCTACTTGGTAGAGCAGGGGTCTATGACAGAAAAAAAATTGTTTTATGTCCCCCGAAAATGTAAAATAAAAATTATTGAAATTTATTAAGCTGTCAACTAGGTAGAGTAGGGGTATATTACACCCAAAAATTTGTGAATTTCACCCGAAAATGTAACAGACAATTTTTTTTTTTTTACCTGTCTACTCGGTATATCATTGGTACATCACACCCAAAAATTGCTGAATTTCACCTGAAAATATAACAGACAAATAATATTTTTTTTTTACCTATCTATTCGGTATAGCAGTGTAACTGACAATTATCATAATTTTTTTTTTTTTTTACCGGTCTACTAGGTATTCACACCCAAAAATTTGTGAATTTCACCAGAAAATGTAACTGACAAATTATTATTATGTTTTTAACTGTCTAGTAGATATAGCAGTGGTACATCACACCCAAAAATTGGTGAATTTCACCAGAAAATGTAACTGACAAATTATTATTTTTTTAGCTGTCTTGTAGGTATAGCAGTGGTATATCACACCCAAAATTTGGTGAATATCACCCAAAAATGTAACTGACAAAGGAGTGAAATGACATAAAATAAAATAATATACGTACAAATAAAAATAAAAATTGATTTATGAGGTGGAATTCCATATGGAGTCGGAGTTTGAGGAGGCGGCGGACGTAGTGGTGTAGGTGGAAGCGGCAGGGGAGGAGGACGAGATAGCCAACACTGGTTTTTTGTTTTAATTTTAATTTTATTTTTTTATTAGGGTACACCCCAAAAGAGTGTGAAATATCCAAAATACAAGAATGAGCAATTGCGCTGCAGTATAACAATGACTGGTTAAGGCCGGTATAAATGTCTCTTCTGCAAAAGGGACGGACAAGTCCTGTGGGATCCAGGCCTGGTTCATTTTAATGAACGTGAGCTTGTCCACTTAAATAGAGGCTGGGTCACATGCTGCAGTTGGCCAATCACAGCCATGCCAATAGTAGGCATGGCTGTGATGGCCTTTTGGGGCAAGTAGTATGACGCTTGTTGATTGGCTGCTTTGCAGCCTTTCAAAAAGCGCCATTAAAAGCGCCGAACACCGAACCCAAACCCGAACTTTTACGTAAATGGTTCGGGTCCGGGTGCCGAAAAACCTAAAGTTCGGTACGAACCCGAACTTTACAGTTCGGTTTCGCTCAAACCTAGTCACCAGACAATGTCTGTAGTGCTTCTGAGGGCATGGGGTGTGGATATTTGACAGTGGATCAGGTTCAGAAGAATGATGATGAAGGGGGTGTTGGAATGGAGGAGAGTTAGATCAAGGGATATCATATAATAACTGCAGCCAGTGTATTATCTGAACGTGTATTCAGCACGGCAGGGGGCGTCATCACAGACAAGCGCAGCCGCCTGTCCACAGCCAATGTGGACAAGCTCACGTTCATTAAAATGAACCAGGCATGGATCCCTCAGGACTTGTCCGTTCCTTGTGCAGAATAGACATGTATACCGGCACTAAGCAGCCATTGTTTTACTGCAGCGCAATTGCTCATTCTTGTATTTTGGATATTTCACACTCTTTTGGAGTGTACCCTAATAAAAAAAATGTAAAAAAAAATTAAAACCAAAAACCAGTGTTGGCTATCTCGTCCTCCTCCACCTACACCACTACGTCCACCGCCTCCTCAAACTCCTACTCCATATGGAACTCCACCTCATAAATCAATTTTTATTTGAAAATTGTCAATTACATTTTCGGATGAAATTCACAAATTTTTGGGTGTATAGGACCACTGCTATACCTAGTAGTGCAGTTAAAAAAAATAATTGTCATTTACAATTTCGGGTGAAATTCACTAATTTTTGGGTGTGATCTACCACTGCTATACCTAGTAGGCCGGTTAACAAAAAAAAAATATTTTGTCAGTTACATTTTCAGTTGAAATTCAACAATTTTTGGGTGTAATATACCCCTCCTCTACCTAGTTGACAGCTTAATAAATTTCAATAATTTTTATTTTACATTTTCAGGGTGACAATAAACAATTGTTTTCTGTCATAGACCCCTGCTCTACCAAGTAGACAGGTTAATTAATTTCTGTAATTTTTCTGTTACATTCTTGGGTTGACATTATACAATTTTATACGTGAATAAACCCTGCTCTGCATAGGTATCAGGGAATAACATTTCTGAAATGCTTCTTTAATAGAGATGTCCCGAACTATTCGACGGCGAACAGTTCCCAGCGAACATAGCTTGTTCGCGTTCGCCGCGGCGGGCGAACATATGCGATATTCAGTCCGCCCACTATTTGTCATCATTGTGTAAACTTTGACCCTGTGCCTCACAGTCAGCAGACACATTCCAGCCAATCAGCATCATACCCTCCCTCCCAGACCCTCCCACCTCCTGGACAGCATCCACGTGGGTGCCCGCTAGATGGATGTCACGTGGGTGCCCGCTAGAAGAGAAGAAGAACAGGGGGAAAGTTCAGATGGGGAGACAGAGAGGAGGAGGAGACAAGTTGGAAGCAGGGGGAGGTCGTCGCAAGGAGCTAGTGGCACAGTCAGACAGCATGCATCAGCACCCGGGGTCAGACAGACGCCAATCAACGCATGCTGTTGCCACCACCAGAATTGCAGAGCTCAGCAGTGTGGAATTCTTTTTGTGTGTCTGCCTCTGACAACAGCAATGCCATTTGCAACCTGTGCCAAAAGAAACTGAGTCGTGGGAAGTCCAACACCCACCTAGGTACAACTGCTTTGCGAAGGCACATGATCGCACATCACAAACGCCTATGGGATCAACACATGGGTACAAGCAGCTAAGAAACTCAAAGCCACCATCCTCCTCCTGGTCCAGCATCTTCAGCCACGTCAACCACTGCTGTCCTCCTTGCCCCCTCTCAACCATCCACCACTCCGTCTCTCGCCTTAAGCAATTCCTGCTCATCTGCCCACAGTCAGGTGTCTGTCAAGTACATGTTTGAGCGTAAGAAGCCAATGTCACAAAGTCACCCCCTTGCCCGGCGTCTGACAGCTGGCTTGTCTGAACTTTTAGCCCGCCAGCTTTTACCATACAAGTGGTGGAGTCTGAGGCCTTCAAAAAATTTGTAGCTATTGGGACACCGTAGTGGAAGGTACCCGGCCGAAATTTCTTTGCACAAAAGGCAATCCCCAACCTGTACTCGATTGTGCAAAAGGAAGTAATGGCATGTCTGGCACACAGTGTTGGGGCAAGGGTCCATCTGACCACTGATACCTGGTCTTCAAAGCGCGGTCAGGGCAGGTATATCACCTACACTGCACATTGGGTAAACCTGCTGACGGCTGCCAAACATGGAATGCGTGGCTCTGCAGAGGAGTTGGTGACACCGCCATGACTTGCAGGCAGGCCTGCTGCCACCTCCTCTACTCCTCCTACTCCATCCTCTTCCATAACCTCTTCGGCTGAGTCCTCTTCTGCTGCTGCGTCTTGCTCCACATCAACGGCACCCCCCCAGCTCCCCAGGGGCTATTCCACATCCCGGATACCACAGTGTCACGCCGTCTTGGGGTTGACTTGCCTGAAAGCAGAGAGTCACACCGGACCAGCACTACTGCCCACCCTGAACGTACAGGTGGATCAGTGGCTGACTCCGCACCAACTGCAGATCGGCAAAATGGCGGCATTGAATTTGGGCAAGTTGTCACATGTGCCGTGCATGGCACATGTGTGTAATCTGATCGTACAACGCTTTGTGCATAAGTACCCAGGCTTACAGGACGTCCTCAAGCAGGCCAGGAAGGTGTGTGGCCATTTCAGGCGTTCCTACACGGCCATGGCACACTTTTCAGATATCCAGCAGCAAAACAACATGCCAGTGAGGCGCTTGATTTGCGACAGCCCGACATGTTGGAATTCAACACTCCTAATGTTCGAACGCCTGCTCCAACAAGAAAAAGCCGTCAACGAGTATTTGTATGACCGGGGTGCTAGGACAGCCTCTGCGGAGCTGTGAATTTTTTTCCCACATTACTGGACGCTCATGCACAATGCCTGTAGGCTCATGTGTCCTTTTGAGGAGGTGACAAACCTAGTCAGTCGCACCGAAGGCACCATCAGCGACATCATCCCATTTGTTTTCTTCCTGGAGCGTGCCCTGCGAAGAGTGCTGGATCAGGCCGTAGATGAGCGTGAAGAGGAAGAGGAAGAGTTGTGGTCACCATCACCACCAGAAATAGCCTTATCAGCATCGCTTGCTGGACCTGCGGAAACGCTGGAAGAGGAGTGTGAGGAAGAGGAGTCAGAGGAGGAATGTGGCTTTTAGGAGGATGAGGAAGACTAACCACAGAAGGCATCCCAGGGTGCTCGTTGTCACCTATCTCGTACCCGTGGTGTTGTACGTGGCTAGGGGGAAGAACATACCTTCAGTGAGATCAATGAGGACGAGGAACGGGACATGAGTAGCTCGGCATCCAACCTTGTGCAAATGGGGTCTTTCATGCTGTCGTGCCTGTTGAGGGACCCTTGTATAAAAAGACTGAAGGAGAATGACCTGTACTGGGTGGCCACGCTACTAGACCCCCGGTATGAGCAGAAAGTGCCTGAAATGTTACCAAATTACCACAAGTCGGAAAGGATGCAGCAGTTCCAAAATAAATTCAAAAGTATGCTTTACAGAGCGTATAAGGGTGATGTCACAGCACAACGGGAATCTAACAGGGGAAGAGGTGAAAGTAATCCTCCTCCTACCACGACCACGCCGGCAAGGACAGGACGGTTTACAGACGCGTTGTTGATGGAGGACATGCAGAGCTTTTTAAGTCCTACGCATCGCCACAGCCCTTCGGGGTCCACCCTCAGAGAACGACTCGACCGACAGGTAGCAGACTACCTCGCCTTAACTGCAGATATCGACACTCTGAGGAGCGATGAACCCCTTGACTACTGGGTGTGCAGGCTTGACCTGTGGCCTGACCTATCCCAATTTGCGATAGAACTTCAGGCCTGCCCCGCTTCAAGTGTCCTGTCAGAAAGGACCTTCAGTGCAGCAGGAGGTATTGTCACTGAGAAGAGAAGTCGCCTAGGTCAAAAAAGTCTAGATTACCTCACCTTTATTAAGATGACTGAGGCATGGATCCCGAAGGGACTGACAGTGGGCGATACATTCGACTAAAAAAGGCCTGATGAGATGAGCTGCTTTGGGCTAAAAATGGTCCACACGCTGCTGCATTTTATCTCTGAATGCCGGATGACTTGCGTGACTTATTCACCACCAACTAGAGTTCATGCCGCAATGTTTTAGGGCACTTTCTTCCTGGAAAACATACATTTTTATGGCCGCAACAAACAAAACAAAAAAAAGGCACATACATGTGTCAATTCCCCTTCGTGATCGTTACCTTGTTGTGGTGAAGGGGCTTGCGTATCACAATGAAGCGACCACCTCTATGAGTGTGTTGGCAATGGCAATGTTGGCACACCCCAGATGATAAGGTCGTTGCTTCATTGTGAACAGACCAAAAGCGATCGGCTGGATAATTTTGCATAGAAAAAACATTAATTTTCTTTCTGATTATCTAAGGTGATCATTAAAGCCTACTAGGCCAACAATGGGCCCACACTGCAGAATCATTGTTTTCTGGGTCACTTTACTGTCACTGAACTACCTCAGCACGACCATAGGCTTTGAAAACCCCCCATCGCCTGCAATCTCCCAAACGTGCGCACGAGCACAGTCATCACTACACCAAGATTGACGCATAGAGGAATAAAATTTATGTCATGAGTGTGTCAACTATTGACAACTCTTTGCGGTTGTCTAAAATCTATTCCATACACATCCCCTGATAGGGGACGTAAAAGGGATTAAACTGATAGGAATAGTACTACTTAACAAACCACTCATATCTGGTGGCACAGTACATTGCACGGCGCACGTGTAGTGCCCCAAATTGGAACTAGGAGGACCAACCAAGCCTCTTTTTCCATCTCCCGGTTCTTAAAATCTATTCCATACATGTCCCCTGATAGGGGACGTAACAGGCATTAAACTGATAGGAATAGTACTTCTTAACACACCTTATAATAACGCAGAGAGAGGCAACGCAGAGAGAGGAGTCTTAAGTAGAGGAGTCAGAGGAGGAAGGTGGCTTTGAGGAGGTGGAAGACCAACCACAGCAGGCGTCCCAGGGGGCTTGTTGTCGCCTTCCGGGGACCCCTTGGTGTTGTACGTGGCTGGGTGGAGGAAGAGACCTTCAATGACATCAGTGAGGACAAGGAACGGGACATGGCTAGCTTGGTATCCAACCTTGTGCAAATGGGGAGTTTGCTGTTGTGCAAATTGACTGTTTGCGGTTGTTTGCGGTGCGTTAAACGGGGAGTTTGGTCTGTCACTGTGAAGCGTGCGTAACCCTTACACTACCTGATCGATACAACATCATACCTGATGTTTTCAAGCACGTTATTCCAAACAATTTAGGAATGTTAGGTGATTTATGCTCTTTATGGATTAAAAACCGACTCTGCGTCAACTACGTAATTTTCCATGGGAGTTTTGCCATGGATCCCCCTCCAACATTTGCAAAAATTCGCGTTCGCCGTTCGCGAACAGAAAATTTTATGTTCGCGACATCTCTATTCTTTAATTGATGCGCACCACCTCCTTTGATTCAATGCTTAACCTTAAACAAGTTGTACCACATTTGCACTTCAATAATTTGTCCCACATTTCCGCTATACTCTTTTGGCCAACATTTGCGCCTCAATAGCTTTTCCCACATTTCCGCTTGACTCTTTTTTCCCACATTTGGGCTTCTGTAATTTGTCCCACATTTTTGCCTCAATAGCTTTTCCCACATTTCTTCTACATCCCAAATTAAAAAACCTGGAACCCTGATTCCCCGCCCACCTTGATCACCATGGTAGGCGCATAAAAGAACATCGAAAGTTGATAGAGCAGATATCAAATTGGATCGTGAACATCACGGGGACGTGCGACATGGTGGGGCAGTAAGTATGCACACGCCCACACAAACTAACTGACAGGGGTCAGCCCCTTCAACTTCTGGGTCCCCAAATTGGGCACATGGTCTGAGCTTGCTCTTTACGAGTTGGAGGTGCTGGCCTGCCCTGCAGCCAGTGTATTGTCTGAATGTGTGTTTAGCACGACTGGAGGGTTATATTTCCCAATGGTTTGGGGTGTAACCTAATTTAAAAAAATAAAAATACATTTAAAACCAAAAAGCAGTGTAGGCTACCTCCTCCTCCACCGATACTTCCACCTACACCGCCACATCCACCGCCTCCTCAACCTCCTACTCCATATGGACCTGGTCCTCCTAGATCAAGATTTTTATTTTTACGTATTTTATGTTATTTTAAGTCATTTCCCTATCCATATTTGTTTGCAGAGCACTTGCCATGCTCTTAACCACATTTTGACGACATTTGCAACCCTCTAGCCCTTTCCATGACATTTTTACAGCCATTTTAGTGCTCAAAAGTTCAGGTCCCCATTGACTTCAATGGGGTTTGGGGTTAAGTTCGGGTCCAGAACTCAAACTTTTTTCCGAAGTTCGGCCGAACCCGTTGAACCCGAACATCCAGGTGTCCGCTCAACTCTAGTAAAGAGTAGTCACCATTGCATTTAGGAGGTCAATGGTCACTTTGGTGAGGGCGGTTTCTGTAGAATTTAAGTTGTGAAAACCAGATTGTAATGGACTAAAGAGAAAGCGGAGAGATAGTGGATGAGGTGAGAGTAGACCCGATGCTCCAGGAGTATAGAGATGGAGGGGAGATTAGAGACAGGTCTGTGGTTAGTTCCACAGGATGGGTCAAAAATAGTGTTGAGCGCGAATATTCAAATTATGAATATTTATTGCGAATATTGCAACTTCAGGTATTCGTGAAAGTTTTGAATATAGTGCTATATATTAATTTTTGGAATATTTGTCTTTTTTTTTCACTCGAGAAATCGGCAAGATAATGATCGCGTAATATGCCAATATTACGCGATCAATACAGTTGTGGGTCAAAAACGAATATACAGCACTATAGAAGATAATAATATACAGTTAGGTCCATAAATATTGGGACATCGGCACAATTCGAAAATTTTTGGCTCTATACACCACCACAAAGGATTTGAAATGAAACGAACTAGATGTGCTTTACCTGCAGACTGTCAGCTTTAATTTGAGCGTATTTACATCCAAATCAGGTGAACGGTGTAGGAATTACAACAGTTTACATATGTGTCTCCCACTTGTTAAGGGACCAAAAGTAATGGGACAATTGGCTTCTCAGCTGTTCCATGGCCAGGTGTGTGTTATTCCCTCATTATCCCAATTACAATGAGCAGATAAAAGGTCCAGAGTTCATTTCAACTCTCAAGATGAGATCCAAAGAGCTGTCACTATCAGTGAAGCAAGCCATCATTAGGCTGAAAAAAAAACAAAAAAAAACATCAGAGAAATAGCAAAAACATTAGGCGTGGCCAAAACAAATGTTTAAAACATTCATAAAAAGAAGGAATGCACTGGTGAGCTCAGCAACACCAAAAGACCCAGAAGACCACAGAAAACTACTGTGGTGGATGACTGAAGAATTATTTCCCTGGTGAAGAAAACACCCTTCACAACAGTTGACCAGATCAACAACACTCTCCAGGAGGTAGGTGTATGTGTGTCAAAGTCAACAATCAAGAGAAGACTTCACCAGAGTGAATACAGAGGGTTCACCACAAGATGTAAACCATTGGTGAGCCTCAAAAACAGGAAGGCCAGATTAGAGTTTGCCAAACGAAATCTAAAAAAGCCTTCACAGTTCTGGAACAACATCCTATGGACAGATGAGACCAAGATCAACTTGTACCAGAGTGATGGGAAGAGAAGAGTATGGAGAAGGAAAGGAACTGCTCATGATCCTAAGCATACCATCTCATCAGTGAAGCATGGTGGTGGTAGTGTCATGGTGTGGGCATGTATGGCTGCCAATGGAACTGCTTCTCTTGTATTTATTGATGATGTGACTGCTGACAAAAGCAGCAGGATGAATTCTGAAGTGTTTCGGGCAATATTATCTGCTCATATTCAGCCAAATGCTTCAGAACTCATTAAACGGCGCTTCACAGTGCAGATGGACAATGACCCAAAGCATACTGCAAAAGCAACCAAAGAGTTTTTTAAGGGAAAGAAGTGGAATGTTATGCAATGGCCAAGTCAATCACCGGACCTGAATCCGATTGAGCATTTCACTTGCTGAAGACAAAACTGAAGGGAAAATGCCCCAAGAACAAGCAGGAACTGAAGACAGTTGCAGTAGAGGCCTGGCAGAGCATCACCAGGGATGAAACCCAGCGTCTGGTGATGTCTATGCGTTCCAGACTTCAGGCTGTAATTGACTGCAAAGGATTTTGACTGCAAAGTATTAAAAAGTGAAAGTTTGATTTATGATTATTATTCTGTCCCATTACTTTTGGTCCCTTAAGAAGTGGGAGGCACATATGCAAACTGTTGTAATTCCTGCACCGTTCACCTGATTTGGATGTAAATCCCCTCTAATTAAAGCTGACAGTCTGCAGGTAAAGCACATCTTGTTTGTTTCATTTCAAATCCATTGTGGTGGTGTATAGAGCCAAAAATGTTAGAATTGTGTCGATGTCCCAATATTTATGGACCTGACTGTATATTCTTTATTTTAGAATATTCGTCATTTTTTTTCCATCTGAAGTTATGATTCCTCCCTGCTTATTTAGCTTGTTAAGCAACTTAAGCAGGGAGGAATCATGACTTCAGATGCAAAAAAATGACGAATATTCTAAAAAAAAGAATATATATCACTATCTTCTATGGTGCTGCATATTCAGTTTTGACCCACAACTCTATTGAACGCATATTACGTGATCATTACCTTGCCGTTTTTGCGAGTAAAAAAAATAGGAATTTAACGAATATTCTACAAAATATTCGCAAAATATCGAGAATTCGAATATGAACCCTGCCGCTTATCACTAGTCAACAGAAGTTTTTAGTTTTTTTTTAATAAAAGGGTTATGACAGAATGTTTGGAAGAAGAGGGGAAGATGCCAGAAGAGAGAGGTTGAAGATTTCAGTTAGGTGAGTAGTGACAGAAGGAAAGCCATAAAGTGCTGAAGATCAGCAGAGACGTATCAGAGATTTCTGAGGAAAGGCTCCACATCCTTTCTGCTGCTGGTTTCTTGTTTCGGGACTTTCACTTCATCAGGTGTGAGGTTTACATGTGTCATGTTCTATTGGACACTTATGACATTTTCAGTATCCACATTACTTACCTCTCCAGTTCTCCATGTGATTGTGTCATCATTTACAATCAGCCTCTCATCCTCTGGCTTCCTGTCATCCAGCAAGAAGTAGCTTGTAGGATCATTATGATAAGTATATCTATCATCGTTTACATTAAATACCCAGTTTCTTAACTGCAGAAGAGGCAGAGAGGAAAGTCGTCTTCGCTCATCGAATGCCACAATGTTTCCGGTATAATCCTGGAATCGCACTCGGCTGATGAAGTACTGCAGCTTTAACAGAGCAGAGTCACAAATCACTAAAACCATGACAGACCATTACTGTAATGCCTGAAAACTATACACCCCCCTTAGATGTTCTCCTGATTTCTTCTGTAATGATAGAAAATGGTTTGAGACACTGTAATTTCACTTTTCTGCCAAGTGATCTGCAGTCATTACAGGTTATTACACAAAATAATCCAATGTATAAATATTCACCCCCTTTCAGGGTCTTTATGGGGGAGATCTGTGAGCGCGGTCAATCAGTGGGGACCAGTAAATGAGACAGAACTTCTTTGGTAAGATCAGGTTAGATTCATCATTTACTTGCATGCAGTGGCAAAGCTATAGGAGTTGCGGTGGTCACAGATTCGACTGGGTTCTTATCTGGGGGTCCCACAGGACAGGCATGCCACATTAACACTAATAGTGAAGCAGATATGGGTTTGCTGTGTCACTTGAACAGATTTGACTTGGGGCTACACCTAAGCATGCTATCTAGGCATCATCATAGGTCTACACTAGTGTTGATCGTGCACCAGACTGCTCGTGTAGAACACTTTGCGATGCTCGGGTATTCTACCAAGCACAATGGAAGTCAATGGGAGAACCCCAGGCACCCCCTGCTCTGAAGAGGGGAGGGTGTCGGGACTCTAGTTTGGCTTAGGAGTCCCTGCTCTGACTACATATATAGTTATGTCCATATATAGAGTCAGAGCTTGGGGGCACCCCAGTGTATTTAAATCTAATTTAGCCTCTATTTCAGAAAAGTTTCTTCTGGGAATTAAACTCATGACTTTTTGTATTAGAGGCAAGGGACTTAACCACTCAGCTATAATAGCTGCATTACCAGTTACTTAACAAAATATACAGTAGAAGTCTCATATTCGTTTTATTTTTAGTGACTGGTTATGCAGCTATATAGTGTAGTGGTTAAATTTCTGGCCTATGATGCAGAAACTGTGACTTCAAATCCTGTCACAAACTTTTTCAGAAATAGAGGCTAAACTTAATTTAACCCCTTCACGACTGCAATCCGTCTATATACGTGATAGCTGCACATACCCCGTGCAGCTACCACGTGTATAGACGTCATTGCAGTTCTTTAATCCAAGCGCTGCAAAGCACTTGGATTAAATCTCCTGCTGCTGTCACGGACAGCATACAGTCTAGTAATGCCGTCAAGGAACCAATCAGAGTGGTCCCTTGCCGGCAATAGATCCGATTGGTTAGTCTGTGCAGACTAACCAATCGGATCGCAACAGTGTTGAAATGCCGGTTTCAGGCTCTGATCTGCGCTCTGCAGATCAGAGCTTGAAATCGGGTAGTGTCCTGAAGCCCCCGATCTTTGCCCCCATCTTGTGTGCCTCCAACCCCCCACCACCACCGTGAGCCCTGCCTCTGCCATCGGTCCCCGACCCCCCATCCATGTATCCTGCCCCTGATGTGGTCCGCCCCCTCCCCGCCCAATACATTCATCCTGCCCCGATCTGTAATTTCTGAATGCTGGCCGTATCCCCCCCCTTTTACAGCGCTGCCCCCTGCCCCCGATGCGGTCCCCCTGCTGTGTGTGATGGCGGCTCCATTCCTGAATCGCCGCCATCAGCAGCGAGTGTCAGCTCTATGCTGACACTTTGCTGTAACCCCATAGATGCCGCGGCATCCATGGGGTTAATAGAGGGAGGGGGCTCCCTCTCTCAACAATCGGGGCTGCTGCGCTGCGATTGCAGCGCCCGATGGTTGCCATGGCAACCGGACGCTTTGCAAAGGCGTCAGGTTGCCATGGCAAAGGCGTCCGGTGCTGCCACCTACAGGACATCTGGTAGTATTATACTTTGGAATGCAAGAGCATTGCAAAGTATAGTACAACCATCAGCCCCACTGGATCTTCAAGATCCAAGAGGGAACTAATAAAAAAAAAATGAAAATAATAAAAGTAAAAATAAATAAATAAAAATGTAAATAAAATAAATAAATTGCCTTTTCCTATAAAAAAATGAAAAAAACAAAACAAAAACCAAACATATTAGGTATCACCACATCCGTAACGACCATCGCTATAAATATATCACATGATCAACCCCGTCCAATAAACACCATTAAAAATTTAAAATAAAAACTGTGTAAAAAAAAGCTATTTTTGTCACCTTACATCACAAAAAGTGCAACACCAAGCGATCAAAAAGGCGTATACACCCCAAAATAGTACCAATCAAACAGTTACCTCATCCCGCAAAAAATGAGCCCATATTTAAGACAATCACCGAAAAAATAAAAAAGCTATGGCTCTCAGACTATGGAGACACTAAAACATAATTTTTTGGGTTTCAGAAATGCTATTATTGTGTAAAACTTAAATAAATAAGAAAAAGTATACATATTGGGTATTGCCACGTCCATAACGATCTGCTCTATAAAACTGTCACTTAACCTAACCTCTCAGATGAACGCTGTAAAAAAAAAAAAAAACTGTTCCAAAACAGCCAATTTTTTGGTCACCTTGCCCCATAAAGTGTAATAATGAATGATCAAAAAATCATATGTACCCAAAAATGGTACCAATAAAAATCTCAACTCTTTCTGCAAAAAATGAGCCCCTGCACAAGACGATCGGTAGAAAAATAAAAAACATATGGCGTTCAGAAAATAGACACACAAAAACATAATTTCTTTTTAAAAAATGCCTTATTATGTAAAACTGAAACAAACAAACAAAAAAAGTAGACATATTTGATATCACTGCGTCCGTAACAACCTGCTCTATAAAAATAGCACATGATTTACCATGTCGGATGAATCTTGTAAAAAATTTAAGATGACAAAACGGTGCCAAAACAGCAATTTTTTTGTTACCTTGCCTCACAAAAAACGTAATATAGAGCAATTAAAAATCATATGTACCCCAAAATAGTACCAATAAAACTGTCACCTTATCCGCTTAGTTTCTAAAATAGGGTCACTTTTTGGGAGTTTCTACTGTAGGGGTGCATCAGGGGGGCTTTAAATGGGACATGGTGTCTAAAAACCAGTCCAGCAAAATCTGCCTTCCAAAAACCATGTGGAGTTCTTTTCCTTCTGTGTCCTGCGGTGCGCCCTTACATCAGTTTACGACCACATGTGGGGTGTTTCTGTAAACCGCAGAATCAGAGTAATAAATATTGAGTTTTGTTTGGCTGTTAACCATCGATGTGTTAAAGAAAAAAATGTAATAAAATGGAAAATCTGCCAAAAAAGTGAAATTTAAAAATGTCATCTCCATTTTCCTTTAATTCTTGTGGAACACCTAAAGGGTTAACAAAGTTTGTAAAATCAGTTTTGAGTAACTTGAGGGGTGTAGTTTCTACAATGGGGTCATTTATGGGGTATCCACTATGTAAGCCTCACAAAGTGACTTCAGATCTGAACTAGTCCTTAAAAAGTGGGTTCTGGAAATTTTCATAAAAATTTTAAGAATTGCTTCTAAACTTCTAAGCCTTCTAACGCCCTGAAAAAAGAAAATAACATTTCCAAAATGATGCCAACATAAAGTGTACATATGGGGAATGTTAAGTAATAAATATTTTATGAGGTATCACTTTCTGTTTTAGAGGCAGAGAAATAGAAATTTTGAAAATTGCGATTTTTTTTTTTTTTATGGGGTAAATTTTGGATATTTTCATAAATAAAGGTGATATATATTGACTCAAATTTATGACTGTCATGAAGTACAATGTGTCACGAGAAAACAATCTCAGAATGGCTTGGATAAGTAAAAGCGTTCCAAAGCTATTACCACATAAAGTGACGCATGTCAGATTTGTAAATTTTGACCTGGACACTGGGGCATCAATGACCTTTGGTCATGAAAGGGTTAAACTATATATATGTTTATAGCCATAATATATTTACACATATTATTATATATTTAGAATATATAATATAATATATGTAAATATATTATGGCTAAAACATCAGTAGTAGTTTCCCACATATTATGCATTCATATATATCAGAAGTATGATTATACACTCACCTAAAGAATTATTAGTGCCCCCATACTAATACGGTGTTGGACCCCCTTTTGCCTTCAGAACTGCCTTAATTCTACGTGGCATTGATTCAACAAGGTGCTGATAGCATTCTTTAGAAATGTTGGCCCATATTGATAGGATAGCATCTTGCAGTTGATGGAGATTTGAGGGATGCACATCCAGGGCACAAAGCTCCCGTTCCACCACATCCCAAAGATGCTCTATTGGGTTGAGATCTGGTGACTGTGGGGGCCATTTTAGTACAATGAACTCATTGTCATGTTCAAGAAACCAATTTGTAATGATCGAGCTTTGTGACATGGTGCATTATCCTGCTGGAAGTAGCCATCAGAGGATGGATACATGTTCTCATTCTGTTTACGCCAAATTCGGACTCTACCATTTGAATGTCTCAACAGAAATCGAGACTCATCAGACCAGGCAACATTTTTCCAGTCTTCAACAGTCCAATTTTGGTGAGCTCGTGCAAATTGTAGCCTCTTTTTCCTATTTGTAGTGGAGATGAGTGGTACCCGGTGGGGTCTTCTGCTGTTGTAGCCCATCCGCCTCAAGGTTGTGCGTGTTGTTGCTTCACCAATGCTTTGCTGCAGACCTCGGTTGTAACGAGTGGTTATTTCAGTCAACATTGCTCTTCTATCAGCTTGAATCAGTCGGCCCATTCTCCTCTGACCTCTAGCATCCACAAGGCATTTTTGCCCACAGGACTGCCGCATACTGGATGTTTTTCCCTTTTCACACCATTCTTTGTAAACCCTAGAAATGGTTGTGCGTGAAAATCCCAGTAACTGAGCAGATTGTGAAATACTCAGACCGGTCCGTCTGGCACCAACAACCATGCCACACTCAAAATTGCTTAAATCACCTTTCTTTCCCATTCTGACATTTAGTTTGGAGTTCAGGAGATTGTCTTGACCAGGAGCACCCCCCTAAATGCATTGAAGCAACTGCCATGTGATTGGTTGACTAGATAATTGCATTAATGAGAAATAGAACAGGTGTTCCTAATAATTCTTTAGGTGAGTGTATATATATATATATATATATATATATATATATATATATTTTTATAATTACACATTTATTTTGTGCCATACATTTTTTACAAAACAGGAAAAGGCAGCTCTCACCTGTCTCTTCTTGCCACGAGCCCGAACATAGTGCCTGGTTTGCACTATAGGGAAAATCTCAAAAAAAAGCTCGTCAAGTCCAGCTCAAATGTTCAAGTTGTAAACTTTATTCCAGCGGCTTTAAAAACTTGCGGTGCACATAAAACTTGTTACGCGTTTCAGACCATTGTCAATGTAGGTCCTTCATCATGACATGTATGTCATCATGACATAGGTCATGATGAAGGACCTACATTGACAATGGTCTGAAACGCGTAACAAGTTTTATGTGTACCGCACGTTTTTAAAGCCGCTGGAATAAAGTTTACACCTTGAACATTTGAGCTGGACCTGACAAGCTTTTTTCATACATTTCTTACAATTACTTAAAAAATATATAAAATGTATAAATTTAATTTAACCTCTGTTTCTGAAAAAGTTTGTGACAGGATTTGAACTCACAGCTTCTGCATCATAGCCCAGAACTTTAACCACTACACTATATAGCTGCATAGCCAGTTATTAAAAAAAAAAAGAGACTTCTACTGTATAGGTCTCATTAGAAGTACAGTACAGTAGAGGTCTCATATATTTTTATTTTTATTTTTTAAAGTAACTGGCTATGCAGCTATTATAGCTGAGTGGTTAAGTCCCTTGCCTCTAATGCAAAACGTTCAAATCCCGTCAGAAAATTTTCTGAAATACAGGCTAAATTAGATTTAAATACTCTGGGGTGTCCCCAAGCACTGACTCCATATATGGGCAAAGGTTTAAAAATTAGAGGGGCAAAGGTTTAAAAGTAATATAAGGAAGTATTACTTTACTGAGAGAGTAGTGGATGCATGGAATAGCCTTCCTGCAGAAGTGGTAGCTGCAAATACAGTGAAGGAGTTTAAGCATGCATGGGATAGGCATAAGGCCATCCTTCATATAAGATAGGGCCAGGGACTATTCATAGGATTCAGATATATTGGGCAGACTAGATGGGCCAAATGGTTCTTATCTGCCGACACATTCTATGTTTCTATGTTTCTATGGACATAGCTATATATGGAGTCAGAGCACGGACTCCTAAGCCACAGACTCACAGTGAAGGATTCCCTCACTGTACAACAATCTTCTGCATAGAAATAGAGGCTAAATAAGATTTAAATACACTGGCTCGGTGTTCGGCCGAACTCTGCGATGTGCCGAGCATAGCGATGCTCGAGCCAAACTGCTGCTCGGCCGAGCATGCTCGCTCAACACTAGTCTAGACTACCAGCCACCAGGGATATTAACATAACATTAAAGAGGACCTTTCGGTCCTGACATTACCATATAAATATCTGGCAGGGTAGGGCATACTGATGGCATGTGATATTGCTTATTATTTTTTCTATGCAGTGCTCCATTCCTCAGCTGTGCCCTCCGTTCTGGTTTCCTGCCTGGTTTCCATACCATCGGTGTCCCCTTGAGAAACACAGCCATCTCCTCCTACCTGTACCGATGGTATGCATTTATACACCAGGCAGGAAACCAGAACGGGGGGCACAGCGGGGGAACGGAGCACCGCATAGAAAAAATAATAAGCAATATCACATGCCATCAGTATGCCCTACCCTGCCAGATATTTATATGGTAATGTCAGGACCGGTGAAAGGTCCTCTTTAAACCTTTTATTGCCCTAATATTATCTAAGTGGCAACCCTAGTCTTTACCCTTTAATCCTCTGTGCAGTGGAACCACCATGCCACTACATCTTGGTATAATTTCTGTTTAAGTGTCTGCTGACCCATGGGGGTTAAGAGGCACTGGTGTTAAAGCATTGGATGTTCAGTCAAAACCATTGCCAGGGATAGGTGAATGTTGGGACATGAACAGTTCATGCAATAGAATAAACAGTCTGAGGTCAGGGCCAGTGGAGTGCCTGGGGTGGGGGCGGGGGGCGGTCTGCCCCGTGTGTCGGCTCTCAGGGGGGTGCCAGAAGCAATGAGCGCTTCCATAAATACAGATGGAAGCGGTCATTGCTGGAGCACTGACGCTTACATACTGTGGCGGGGCACGGGAGCACATAGTTCTCTGCTCTGCCACCGATCACCGCCATAGGCTTCAGGCCTAGTAGGCCTGAGCCATATGCGGTAGTGAAATCCCGGCGCAGGCATGCGTGATGACGTCATTGCGCGCGCCTGTGGCGGGACGTAGCACAGTGAAGTGTGCGTGCCTGCCATAGCGCGCCTAGACATAGGTGAATATTTAGCTTTTAGTTTTATTTTTTTTATTTTTTATGTGACAACTTTGGGGGACATGGGGGGGGCAGTTAATTGGGGGGAAATTGCAGTATGGGGGAAATTACTATGTGGGAGAAAATATTATGGTGGAATACTGTGTGGGGGCAAATTATTATGGGAGGGATTACTACGTGGGGGGAAATTACTATATGGGGCAATGTGGGAGAAACTACTGTATGGGGCAGTGTGGGGCAAATTACTATGTGGGGGAAATTATTGTGTGGGGGAAACTACTGTATGGGGCAGTGTGGGTGAAATTACTGTGTGGGGGCAGTGTAGGGGAAACTGCTGTATGGGGCAGTGTGGGGCAAATTACTATGTGGGGGAAATTATTGTGTGGGGGAAACTACTGTATGGGGGCAGTGTGGGGGAAATTACTGTGTGGGGGCAGTGTGGGGGAATCTACTGTATGGGGCAGTGTGGGGCAAATTACTATGTGGGGGAAATTATTGTGTGGGGGAAACTACTGTATGGGGGCAGTGTGGGGGAAATTACTGTGTGGGGGCAGTGTAGGGGAAACTACTGTATGGTGCAGTGTGGGGGAAATTACTATGTGCGGGAAGTGTGGGGCCAACTACTGTATGGGTGCAGTGTGGGGGAAATTACTGTGTGGGGGCAGTGTGGGGGAATCTACTGTATGGGGCAGTGTGGGGCAAATTACTATGTGGGGGAAATTACTGTGTGGGGGAAACTACTGTATGGGGGCAGTGTGGGGGGAATTACTATGTTAATGTTTCAATAGTCTGAGACTATAAATTCCTGTTTCTGGTCTTTGATTTAAAATATAACTTTTATTCTTTATTTTTAAACAATACACAACCACGAAAAACATAAAGTGAAAGATTAAAAATTACTATGTGGGCGCAGAGTGGGGCCAACTACTGTATGGGGGCTGTGTGGGGCAAATTACTATGTGGGGGAATCTACTGTATGGGGGCAGTTTGGGGGAAATTACTGTGTGGGACCAGTATGGGGGAAATTACTGTGTGGGACCAGTATGGGGGAAATTACTGTGTGGGACCAATATGGCGGAAATTACTGTGTGGGACCAGTATGGGGGAAATTACTGTGTGGGGGCAGTGTGGGGGAAATTACTGTGTGGGGCAGTGTGGGGGAAATTACTGTGTGGGGGCAGTGTGGGGGAAATTACTATGTGGGGTAAATTACTGTGTGGGGGAAATTACTGTGTGGGGTCAGTGTGGGGGAAATTACTGTGTGGGGCAGTGTAGAGGAAACTACTGTATGGGGGCAGTGTGGGGGAAATTACTGTGTGGAGCAGGGTAGAGGAAACTACTGTATGGGGGCAGTGTGGGGGAAATTACTGTGTGGGGCAGGGTAGAGGAAACTACTGTATGGGGGCAGTGTGGGGGAAATTACTGTGTGGAGCAGGGTAGAGGAAACTACTGTATGGGGGCAGTGTGGGGGAAATTACTGTGTGGAGCAGGGTAGAGGAAACTACTGTATGGGGGCAGTGTGGGGGAAATTACTATGTTAATGTTTCAATAGTCTGAGACTATAAATTCCTGTTTCTGGTCTTTAATTTAAAATATAACTTTTATTCTTTATTTTTAAACAATACACAACCACGAAAAACATAAAGTGAAAGATTAAAAATGACTATGTGGGCGCAGTGTGGGGCCAACTAATGTATGGGGGCTGTGTGGGGCAAATTACTATGTGGGGGAATCTACTGTATGGGGGCAGTTTGGGGGAAATTACTGTGTGGGGGTAGTGTGGGGGAAATTACTGTGTGGGGGCAGTGTGGGGGAAATTACTGTGTGGGGGTAGTGTGGGGGAAATTACTGTGTGGGGGCAGTGTGGGGGAAATTACTGTGTGGGGCAGTGTGGGGGAAATTACTGTGTGGGGGCAGTGTGGGGGAAATTACTATGTTAATGTTTCAATAGTCTGAGACTATAAATTCCTGTTTCTGGTCTTTGATTTAAAATATAACTTTTATTCTTTATTTTTAAACAATACACAACCACGAAAAACATAAAGTGAAAGATTAAAAATTACTATGTGGGCGCAGTGTGGGGCCAACTACTGTATGGGGGCTGTGTGGGGCAAATTACTATGTGGGGGAATCTACTGTATGGGGGCAGTTTGGGGGAAATTACTGTGTGGGACCAGTATGGGGGAAATTACTGTGTGGGACTAGTATGGGGGAAATTACTGTGTGGGACCAGTATGGGGGAAATTACTGTGTGGGGGCAGTGTGGGGGAAATTACTGTGTGGGGCCAGTATGGGGGAAATTACTGTGTGGGGCCAGTATGGGGGAAATTACTGTGTGGGGGCAGTGTGGGGGAAATTACTGTGTGGGGCAGTGTGGTGCAAATTACTATATGGGGGAAATTACTGTGTGGGGGCAGTGTGGGGGAAATTACTGTGTGGGGCCAGTATGGGGGAAATTACTGTGTGGGGCCAGTATGGGGGAAATACTGTGTGGGGGCAGTGTGGGGGGAATTACTGTGTGGGGGCAGTGTGGGGGAAATTACTGTGTGGGGGCAGTGTGGGGGGAATTACTGTGTGGGGCAGTGTGGGGGGAATTACTGTGTGGGGGCAGTGTGGGGGAAATTACTGTGTGGGGGGCAGTGTGGGGGGAATTACTGTGTCGGGGCAGTGTGGGGGAAATTACTGTATGGGGCAGTGTGGGGGAAATTACTGTGTGGGGGCAGTGTGGGGGAAATTACTGTGTGGGGGCAGTGTGGGGGAAATTACTGTGTGGGGCAGTGTGGGGGAAATTACTGTGTGGGGGCAGTGTGGGGGAAATTACTGTGTGGGGGCAGTGTGGGGGGAATTACTGTGTGGGGGCAGTGTGGGGGGAATTACTGTGTGGGGCAGTGTGGGGGAAATTACTGTGTGGGGGCAGTGTGGGGGAAATTACTGTGTGGGGGCAGTGTGGGGGGAATTACTGTGTGGGGCAGTGTGGGGGGAATTACTGTATGGGGCAGTGTGGGGGAAATTACTGTGTGGGGGCAGTGTGGGGGGAATTACTGTGTCGGGGCAGTGTGGGGGAAATTACTGTGTGGGGGCAGTGTGGGGGGAATTACTGTGTCGGGGCAGTGTGGGGGGAATTACTGTGTCGGGGCAGTGTGGGGGAAATTACTGTGTGGGGGCAGTGTGGTGCAAATTACTATGTGGGGGCAGTGTGGGGGAAATTACTGTGTCGGGGCAGTGTAGGGGAAATTACTGTGTCGGGGCAGTGTGGGGGAAATTACTGTGTGGGGGCAGTGTGGGGGAAATTACTGTGTGGGGGCAGTGTGGGGGAAATTACTGTGTCGGGGCAGTGTGGGGGAAATTACTATGTGGGGGCGCATTAGAAGTGAATGGGGCTTCAGTGAAAAACGCATTGTATCCGGAAGCAAGTGCGAATGCGATGCGTTTTTCACTGATGGTTGCTAAGAGATGTTGTTTGTAAACCTTCAGCATTTTATCACACGCGTGAAAAAACGCATCAAAACGCATTGCACCCGTGCGTAAAAAACTGAAGAACTGACCGCAGACAAAACTGACTGAACTTGTGTGCAAAATGGTGCGAGATTCACTGAACGCATCCGGACCTAATCCGTCACGCTGGTGTGAAAGAGGCCTAATGCTGAGAGTTGTAGTCCTCTCATGTTATACCTCCTCTTCCAATGTACTCTGATATTACATAAGAAGCTGGAGATGCTGGGAGTTGTAGTCCTCTCCTCATACCTCCTCTTGTAATGTACTCTGATATTATATAACAGGAGGTATAAGAGGACTACAACTCCCAGCATATCCAGGGTTTTGTAATGTATTCTGATATTACATAACAAGCTAAACATGCTGAGAGTTGTAGTCCTCTCCTCATACCTCCTCTTGTAATGTACTCTGATATTACATAAGAAGCTGGCCATGCTGGGAGTTGTAGTCCTTTCCTCATACATCCTCTTGTAATGTACTCTGATATTACATAACAGGAGGTATAAGAGGAGAGGACTACAACTCCCAGCATATCCAGGGTGTTGTAATGTACTCTGATATTACATAACAAGCTGGACATGCTGAGAGTTGTAGTCCTGTCCTGTTATACCTCCTCCTCCAATGTACTCTGATATTACATAAGAAGCTGGACATGCTGGGAGTTGTAGTCCTCTCCTCATACCTCCTGTTGTAATGTACTCTGATATTACATAACAGGAGGTATAAGAGGAGAGGACTACAACTCCCAGCATATCCAGAGTGTTGTAATGTACCCTCAGGGCCGCACCGCCGATCACCACAGGTGGCACGGCCCTGGATGTAATTGCGGCGCCGGGCAGTAGGAGATGAGCGCTTCCATTGTGGAATCGCTTATCTCCATATTCATCTGTATCGCCATCCTCAGGACAGCGATACAGATGGCTGTGCTGCGGCGGGGCAAGGGAGGGAGAGGCGTGTCCCTTCCCTGTTCTTATGATAGCCCACAGGCACTAATGTCGGCAGCCTATCAGAGGCCGGCTCAGGCGCGGTGACGTCATTATCATCGGACCGCCTGAGGCGGGTAGCACACAGCGGAGGACACAGGCCGGAAGAGGCCTGCATCACATCGCTGCTGATGGAGGTAAGTATTAGGGTTTTTTGTTTTTGTTTTTTCTTTGCGGGTGGAGCTGGCACTATGGGGGCATCTGGCATTTCTTACAGCCCTATTTTTTTTTTGTGGTGGCATTCTGGGGGCATTTATTTCTTGCCCTTTTTGGGGGGGGCACTATGGGGGCATTTCTTACTGGCACATTATGGGGGGGCACCATGGGGAGAGGAGCACTCTGGGGGCTCTAAAGGGGCTTTTTTTATTGGCACATTATGGGGAGCACTATAGGGGAGAGCGGCACTATGGGGCATCTGTTGGCACTATAGGGGCATTATTTGGGGGTACTATGGGGAAGTGAGGGCTCTAAAGGGGCCTTTTTATTGGCACATTATGGGGGGCACTATGGCATCTGGTGGCACTAAGGTGACATTTTTTACTGCCACATTATGGGAGGCACTATAGGGGAGAGCGGCACTATGGGGCATTATTTGGGGGCACTATAGGGAAGTGGAGTACTATTGGGGCATCTGGTGGCACTAAGAAGGGGTATTTCTTACTGGCACATTATGGGGGAGAGGAGCACTATAGGAGCATCTGCTGGGGGCACTAAAAAGCGGCATTTTTTTACTGGCATATTATGGGGGACACTATGAGGAAGGGAGAGGAGCAGTATGAGGGCATTTACTGGGGCACTATATAGGGGTATTTTATACTGGCATACATTATGGGGACATTAGCTCAACTGCGGGCACTAAGCGGGGGTATTTCATGTACTGTCATATTATAGGGAGAATTATTACTACTAGGGGGTATTATGCAGAGCTTTACTACTACTGGGGGCTATGAGAAACATGATTACTAGTATGGGCACTATAGGGGCATTATTACTACTAAGTGTGCTATGGCAGAGAATTATTTCTATTTTGGGGAGCACTGTTACTCTGGGAGGCACCCTGGCACAGTATCAGCTTAGCACAATTATTTTTGGGGGACATTATCTTTATACTATTAGTGTCTGGGCGCAGTTATTTTTTAGAGCACTGTGTGCCAATAATTGTTGAACGGGGCACTATCTGTGTGGTAGTATTCCCAAGGGGACTGTTTCTGCAGTATAGTATTGGGAGCACAGCAGGAACAGTATTGTGGGCACTATCTGTGTGGTAGTAGTATTTCCAGGGGGACTGTTTCTGCAGTATAGTATTGGGGGCACTATCTGTGTGGTAGTAGTATTTCCAGGGGGACTGTTTCTGCAGTATAGTATTAGGGGCACAGCAGGCACAGTATTGGGGGCACTACCTGTGTGGTAGTAGTATTTCCAGGGGGACTGTTTCTGCAGTATAGTATTAGGGGCACAGCGGGCACAGTATTGGGGCACTATCTGTGTGGTAGTAGCATTTCCAGGGGGACTGTTTCTGCAGTATAGTATTGGGGGCACAGCGGGCACAGTATTGTGGGCACTATCTGTGTGGTAGTAGTATTTCCAGGGGGACTGTTTCTGCAGTATAGTATTGGGAGCACAGCAGGAACAGTATTGTGGGCACTATATGTGTGGTAGTAGTATTTTTTCCAGGGGGACTGTTTCTGCAGTATAGTATTGGGGGCACTATCTGTGTGGTAGTAGTATTTCCAGGGGGACTGTTTCTGCAGTATAGTATTAGGGGCACAGTGGGCACAGTATTGGGGGCACTATCTGTGTGGTAGTAGCATTTCCAGGGGGACTGTTTCTGCAGTATAGTATTGGGGGCACAGCGGGCACAGTATTGGGGGCACTATCTGTGTGGTAGTAGTATTTCTAGGGGGACTTTTCCTGCAGTATAGTATTGGGGCGGCAGGAAAGGTTGTTCAGAAGATGTGAAGATGATGGAAATGTGGGAAACTAATGTCTGTTTGTTAATCTCTGCAGAGACGGGAGATGGCTGACAAATTATCATGGCGGTCTGGTCTGAATGGAGAAGATGAGGAAAGAGAACGTCTACAACAAAGGTGACATCACTGGATGTAAGAGGTATGTGGCGCTATGTAGGAGAGGAGATGCTCCGGCTCCCCCCCCCCTGCCATTTGCAGAAGGAGGATTCAGAGCTGGGTGAGGACGGTCAAGGGGGCAGCAGGCCACGGGTGGGTGGCAGATGGTGGGGGGAACCATAGGCCTTGAGCAGGATCTGGGGAGGGAGGAGAGCGGAGGAGCTTCCTGGCTGTAGCCTGCTGTCTATTATATAATGTGAAGCAGGCAGTGCAGCCAGGACAGGCCTCCCCTCTCCGTATGATGTGTAGAGACAGGCCTCAACTATAGAATGTCAGCTGTACAGTGTGTGTTGGGAGTGGCCTATTATATGTAGGAGGGGCTTTTAATAATGAGTGGGGCTAAAAATGGGCCACTTGACTAGATTTGCCCCCCAGGACTAAGGCTGCCAGCCCTCCCCTGCATACCGCCATTTTGTGATATCTTTTCAACACGTGTTATGTACATGGACTATCTGCTGCGGAGGCCGCAGTGTTAAATATGAAGAAAAGTTGAAGTTAATAAAGAAGTTATTTCAAGCATTTGGTGTGCTCTTTAAACCTACTGTTTCCATAGAACAGCACTATAGGAATTACATAGTAACAGACAGTCTGGTTGGACTAAAAGTCAGAGATATCAAAATTCTTCTAACAAAAGGCACTTCATAGTGCATCGCCTGCCACATAAAGTACCCCCAATATTTATACTGCCCCTGCTACAATAATGCATACCCTGAAGTTCCCCCAGTATTTATGCTGCCACCTACTGTTATAATGCTCGCCCTGAAATGCCACCAGTATTTATATCGCCCCCTACTGTTATAATGCTCGCCCTGAAGAGCCACCAGTATTTATACTGCCCTCTACTGTTATAATGCTCGCCCTGAAGTGCCCCCAGTATTTTTACTGCCCTTACTGTTATAATGCTACCCCTAAAGTGCCCCCAGTATTTATGCTGCCCCTTACTGTAATAATGCATACCCTGAAGTGCCCCCAGTATTTATGCTGCCCCATACTGTTATAATACTCACGCTGAAGTGCCTCCAGTATTTATATCGCCCCCTACTGTTATGATGCTCGCCCTGAAGTGCCCCCACTATGTATGCTGCCCCCTACTGTAATAACGCATACCCTGAAGTGCCCCCAGTATTTACACTGCCCCCTACTGTTATAATGTTTGCCCTGAAGTGCCACCAGTATTTATACTGCCCCTACTGTTATAATGCTCACCCTAAAGTGCCACCAGTAGTTATATTGCCCCCTACTGTAATAATGCTTGCCCTGAAGTGCCCCCAGTATTTATACTGCCCCTACTGTTATAATGCTCGTGCTGAAGTGCCCTCAGTATTTATACTGTACCATTCTGTTATAATGCTCGCCCTGAAGTGCCCCCAGTATGTATGCTGCCCCCTACTGTAATAACGCATACCCTGAAGTTCCCCCAGTATTTACACTGCCCCCTACTGTTATAATGCTCGCCCTGAAGTGCCATCAGTAGTTATATTGCCCCATACTGTTATAATGCTTGCCCTGAAGTGCCCCCAGTATTTATACTGCCCTTACTGTTATAATGCTTGCCCTGAAGTGCCCCCAGTATTTATACTCCCCTACTGTTATAATGCTCGCCCTGAAGTGCCCCCAGTATTTATACTCCCCTACTGTTATAATGCTCGCCCTGAAGTGCCACCAGTATTTATATCGCCCCCTACTGTTATAATGCTTGCCCTGAAGTGCCCCCAGTATTTATACTCCCCTACTGTTATAATGCATACCCTGAAGTGCCCCCAGTATTTATAATGCCCCCTGCATTTCTCTCTAGAGTTATATTCCACCCTTTAGTGTCCTCAGAAATTATAATTCTCCTCAACCCCTCCACCAGTCCTATGTAAATAACATCACACGATCTTTCCAGCCTTTTCCAATATCCAGTCCTATGTAAATAGCATACCTCTCTATCTACAGCCCCCTCCAAAATACAGTCCCATGTAAATAACATCACTTCCCTCCCTTCAGTCCCTCCAATATACAGTCCCATGTAAATAACATTGCCCCCTCAATATTCAATCCCATTTAAATAACATCACTCCCTCCCACAGGCACCATCATCATACAGTCCCATGTAAATAACATCACTCCCTCCCACAGCTGCCTTGAACATACAGTCCCATGTAAAAAACATCACCCCTCCCCTACCACCTCCAACACAGTCCCGTATAAATAAGATCACTCCCTCCCTCAGCCCCCCAACATAGAGTCCCATTTAAATAACCTCATCCCCTCCCCAGCCACCTATAAAACACAGTCCCATGTAAATAACATCCTAATGCCCCAGCCACCTGCAACATGCAGTCTCATGTAAATAACATCACCCCTCAACATTCAGTCCCATGTAAATAGCATCACTCCCCCTCTCTAACACACAGCCCCATGTAAATAACATCCCTCCCTTCAGCCCTAACATACAGTCACTGTTAAATAACCACAATTCCCAGCATTGCTCTGCCCCTTCCTTCACTTACCTCTCCTCATGCAGCAGACCTCACCACATCTTCTTCCCCAGGACTTCTCTTCATTGCTGAGCACCATCCTATCCTGCACTGGTCACATGATGGTGACATTGTCCCAGGTCCTTCTCAACCACTGCCTTTATCACTGATCACATGATTGTGGTGTCATCACAGGTCCTTCAGCTCTTGCAGTGCATTAGATTTAATTGTATTGCCGTCCTGAGGACTTACAGTTGTATCTAGCTGGCAGGCAATACATTTGGGGTTAGGGACAAAACATCAGGGGCACAGTCCCCAAGGTTTTTAGCCTAGCAACACCCCTGCCACATATTGTAAAGTTAGACGTGTCAGATTCAAAAACTGAGGTTTGGTCATTAATGCCAAAAATTTGTGCAGAGTCAAAAGGTTGAAAAAGCCATGGGTGTTCACACATAAACATAGGTACCAACAGTGCTCTACTGCAGCACATGAGGCGGCATCACCAGATCCTGTGTGAGAATAGAACTGCCCAGAACAAGTCTGTCCTCCTTCTCCTGGTCTTCTTTGTGATCGCTAACCCGCATCCCAAGCAGTTCTTGTCATCAGTATCAGCTGCTCCTCCTTTAGTGTGAGACCTCCATAATGCAATGTGTGGCCTTGAGGAAATTACTCTCAACCAGCAATTAGCTTATGTGCACTCTGAACTCCCACCTGGCCAAGTTTCTGACGGTGCAGTTGCTGTGTGAGATGGGGGAACAGCACTTATTTTGTGAAAACTGTATTCGTGTAAATGAAGTTAAATGATTTGGACTGACATTCTGCTGTTTGGCCACTAGAGGCCGCTGTTTCCTAAGCACAGCTAACAGACTGCATTTCTAGATTCATCTGATGTTGAAAACTCTCAGGGGGTGAAGTTACAAAGTTTGGGAAGGAAGGAGCAGCCATCTTAGGGTGAGCTTGTATGAGGCATCAAGGAGCTATATGAGGAGAATCCTTTGACATCCAAGCATGAGAGCATCCTTCAGGGAACAGAGCTGCTGCCAAGGGAATCTGATCATATCCATTACCCTGATCTTCTCCAGAGGAAGGAGAATTGCTGCCAGGATCGGAGCTGAGGAGTAAAGCCACAGACTCTGCGGTACCGCGCGCTGGTTGGAGAAACCCTTGTTCCAGCCACAGTCACCAGCTTACACAAAGCGGACCGTGGTGGATAAGGCTAATCGTGCCCGCATCTCAAAAAGATTTTGGTGCCAAGGATCCTAGAGACTGAGACCAGGCTTGTAGTTAGTGAGTTAGGTTTGCTGTTTGTGTCAGGCCACAAGTGTTGTTAACGGCTCTTAACAAGGACTTCACAATTAAAGTGTCAGTTCACACCTGAGAGTTGAGAAGCTTCACAACTATTTCAAGCCAGGCTGGTGTATTCAGGAGAAACACTATAAGCACATGCTGTTTAACCAGTTGTTGGTGGAGAGAATTATTATAGCCTGGAATAAGATAAGATTGTAATCTGTTGTGCTGTATCGCAGGCTAGTCCGCATTACGTAGTGCTGTGGCTGGTCTATTTGAGCCCACTAATACCTCCACCATCCACCAGAGGGCTCTGCGCTGTACAGCACAAAAGCTGCAGCCCCTGGCTGGGTGTATGTCAATTTATTTTTGTGTAACCAGCATCTGTGGTCGCGTTCATTATCATGTTTATAGGGGTTATCCAATCCTAACAAAATCCCCCCCATATGCCGGACCCCCACGCTGAATATACTCCCTTAGCCGCTTTTGGTCCCCGCACTGTCACTGCTGCTTTTTCCCGTGCATGGATAAAAACATCCGGTGTCAGGGGGGAGCAGCCAATGGCAAACGGGGCGAGCCTCCCTAGCGTCACCCACAATGCATTGCTTTATACAAAATTTGACTCATCAGTCCGCAAATGTGGCATACTTCCATGCTTTTGCCCAAATTTCATTTTTCTGCACTCTGGAGAGGCAGGTGTGATGGGATTGTTTTGTGGCCAGGTAAGCAAGATTTTAAATGCAAAAATTTATGTGGCATACTGTACTTTTGAAAAGTGGAGTGGTGGGTCTTGTAGTGTATGTGAGTAGAAGGGGCAGCATTCAAGACACTTTTTTTTTTACCCCGATGCACCATGTGTGTTTAAACATCATCTGCTCCTGATAAGGGACAATTTTTGGAAGCATTGGAATATGAAAAAGCAGAACACATGTGCCGGCGCGGTGTGATATTAAACATGCTGTATGTTAACGCCGTCAGACCTGAGTTTACCCATAGCTATGTACGTCAGTGTTAAGCCTCATTCACACATCAGTGATTCACGGACATGTTCTGGCCATGTTCTCCGCGGATGGCACACGTATCCATTCACTTTAATGGGTGTAGTCACACATCAGTGTTTCAGCATGGTCTGTGGGTCTGGGGCTTCAGCTATGTTTTGTCCATGCTCACAGATCCAACAAGTCCATTATAGTCTATGGATCTGTGGAAAACACGGGGGCAACATGAGATGCCATCCATGTTTCATGGACCTTTAGGAGGAGATGCAGTGAAAATTAATTTTGAACTGTACAGTGTCCGTGAGCCACGGATGACAAATGGAGAGCAAAAAACTGACACAAGGACCAAACACGGATTCTTCACGCATGATTGACTGACCATCTTATTATGGATTACATCACAGACACGGACGTGTGAATGAGGCTTTACTGCTGTTAGTGTTGAGCGAAGCATTCGAAGTGGAATTCAGTCCAAAGTATTAGAAACTTAGATTCTAAGAGAATATGAATTCCCTTACGCTTCGTGGTAATGAATCAGTTGTTCCTAAAATGGCCGTTGCACGTTACAAAGTGAAAGTAAGAAGCCGTGAGATCGTGAGATCACCCATAATGCTGTGCAGCCAGCCAATCAGCAGATAGCCAGCCACTGTGATGTCACAGCCCTATAAAAGCTTCATACCGCCCAAGTCTCCACCATTGTCCTGTGAGCTGAGCAGGGAGGGAGAGACATGGCAGGCGCTCATGTGCTAGGAACGGTGTTGCTGAAAATTATTAATAAAAGAATATTGAAGAGGGAGAGTGCAGGGAGAGCGCAGGGAGAGCGCAGGGAGACTGCAGGGAGAGCGCAGGAGGAGTGCAGGGAGAGCGCAGGGAGAGCGCAGGGAGAGCGCAGGAGGAGTGCAGGGAGAGCGCAGGGAGACTGCAGGGAGAGTGCAGGGAGAGCGCAGGGAGAGCGCAGGTAGAGCGCAGGGAGAGTGCAGGGAGACTACAAGGAGAGTTCAGTGAAACTACAGGGATAGTGTAGGGAGACTTAATCTGCATCAGTTTTATTTATTAATTCCCACATTTACTTATTTCTATATCAGCCCTAAATGTAATTCAATACCAATAAGATGGAAGACTTTATTATTCCGGTACCACCCAGTCTGCACCCCTTAGGGGGGACAGGTCTTAATGATGACCATCCTCATCTTTTTGCTTACTTTACTTCTTCCAAATCATCCTTCTTGGTCTCTATGTCCTAGTAAAGTCTGCAATATGCTGGATGTTCCTGATGGCATACTCTCATCAATATTAGATGATGTGGAAAAGAAGGAACAGCAGATGGCAGAAGAAGGGCTCCCATCTGTAGGGCAGGAGAGCGCTGGGTTGGAGAAGTGGGTATGCCAGAGCTGATTTATATTCTGTGTTTACTGTCAAATAACCTGCAGGAGATTGCAGGCCAGAACAGCAATAATTGGCATATTGTGCCCTCACATAACCAGCCAAACACCATACCAGCAACAGCCGCTGTTTAAAGGTGTCGCGTGGCCATTAACAATGAAGAAGGACTATACAGTGTGGTGTTCAATATTAAATGAAAGGCAAGACCGTGTGGCCGTACCCTAAGGCAAAGTGGCCTGTATACACCTGATTGATAGTGAGTTGTGGGTAATTAATTCAGATCAAATCAAATTTCTTAGTGAAATTCGGCAGAGTTGCCGAATCAAATTTTTTGAAACTTCACTCATCTCTATTTGCTGTCATTGCATTCAATAGCATAGGGAGGGGGAGAGAAAAAGAAGAAAAATCTCAATTTTCCTACAAAATCCTAGTGCCAGGAGACTCGGTGGTGTTATACTGTATACCGATCTTTAGGGCAATTGGAGCAACTTTGGTTCAGGTAGCATTGATTTGGTCTGAACTGAACATTTTGAAAAACTTGGCAAACCTGAAACTAACCAAATATCAAAAGGTTTGCTCATGTCTAATTCAATGTTATCGTCTCCAACTTCATCCCTATTATTTACTTACCTTTTTTATATCCCCTAAACTTGTGCTTCCACCATGACTCCTTCCCTGAAACAGAATCATCTCATGCAGAGCATGGGCCAGGATATCCACCGCCGTGTACACGTTATAGACTACTGCGTCTTCTGGAAAAATAGTTTCAGTCAAAGAGAATTTATCAGAGCAATTGTGGATTATCATCCTTTCTGTAACAATACGTACATAATTGTATTTGTGGTCTGAGGACATACAATAACATTCCACTATTCTTAAAAGAATTGGATCAGATGTATAGTAACGTGGATTGACAGAACGTATAAATCTCCAAAGTTCAGGTAACTGTTCTTGGAAAGGTGAAAAACTCAAACTGCAATTGACGAATGTCATGTAGTAAAATCCTAGAAGGTCATGTATAAACCAAGAGTCATCGAGGATCAGTGTTTTCTGTGTGAAAGAGAGAGACGGCACTAAGACACCATATAATCTACTGAAGGAGCCTTGTACTATGACAACCTGGGCCGAGTATGTCTCAAAGTCAAACAATCTTACGTCTGTGTGAAATTCAGATGATAATATAATAGTAAACTCGATGCAGATCCCATGTCTGGTCAGCTCTCTCCTGAGCTCCAGCAGTTCAGCCTCTGAATCACTGTCTGATGCTATTATTCCAACCCAATTCCATCCAAAGTGCTTCAGGCAGAGGGCAATAGCCACATGGTAGAGATGAATATCTGGGGCCATAGTGAAGAATAACTTCCCCGAATCCTTGTTATTGTACAATCCATCATTAACTCCATAGTTTATCTGGAAAATATTACAGAATATCACTGGAGAACATTACAGGAACTTGCCCTGTTTCCTACAATAATGTGAGAAAGTTACATTGTTGGTGAAGTCCATCAGTTCCAATCTATACTCCTATTGTGCTGAGCCAGAGGTGCCCCATATTACACTCCAAATCTGGCATCAGAATAACTCCCTGGATCAACGACCCCTCTCTAGTAGCTATAGCCTGTAATATTATTACGCTCCAGAAATACGTCCAGGCCCCTCTTTGAATTCCTTTATTGTACTCACCATCACCACCTCCTCAGGCAGAGAGTTTCATAGTCTCACTGCTCTTACCATAAAGAATCCTCTTCTATGTTTGTGTACAAACCTTCTTTCCTCCAGATGCAGAGGATGTCCCGTCGTCACAGTCACAGTCCTGGGGATGAATAGATGATGGGATAGATCTCTGTACTGACCCCTGATATATTTATACATAGTTATTAGAGTTGAGCGGACACCTGGATGTTCGGGTTCGACGGGTTCGGCCGAACTTCGGAAAAAAGTTCGAGTTCGGGACCCGAACTTGACCCGAACTTGACCCCGAACCCGAACCCCATTAAAGTCAATGGGGACCCGAACTTTTGAGCACTAAAATGGCTGTAAAAATGAAATGGAAAGGGCTAGAGGGCTGATAAATGACATCAAATGTGGTTAAGAGCATGCCAAGTGCTCTGCAAACAAATGTGGATAGGGAAATGACTTAAAATAACATAAAATACGTAAAAATAAAAAAATTATAATTTTGATCTAGGAGGACCAGGTCCATAAGGAGATGGAGGTTGAGGAGGCGGTGGAAGTGGCGGTGTAGGTGGAAGTGGCGGTGGAGGACGTAGCCTACACTGCTTTTTGGTTTTAAATTTATTTTTATTTTTTAAAATTAGGGTACACCCCAAAACATTGGGAAATATAACCCTCCAGTCGTGCTAAAAAAACACACATTCAGACAATACACTGGCTGCAGGGCAGGCCAGCACCTCCAAGGCGTTAAGAGAGCAAGCTCGGGGCATGTGCCCAATTTGGAGACCCAGTAGTTGCAGGGGCTGACCCCTGTCAGTTAGTTCGTGTAGGCGTGTGCACACTTACTGCCCCACCATGTCGCACGTCTCCGTGATGTTCACGATCTAATTTGATATCAGAATTCCAGGCCGGAGAGGGAGCCTGAGAAAAAGAGAACAAATTTAAGGGAGATAAATTTATTTGAAAAAATTGGGATCAAGAAGAAATGTGGGAAAAGTTATTGAGGCGCAAATGTGGGCCAAAAGAGTCAAGCGAAATTGTGGGAAAAGCGATTGAGGCGCAAATGTTGGCCAAAAGAGTATAGCGGAAATGTGGGACAAAGTATTGAAGCTTAAATGTGGTACAACTTGTTTAAGTTTAAGCATTGAAACAAAGGTGGTGGCGCGCATCAATTAAAGAGGCATTTCAGAAATTTAATTCCCTGTCACCTATGCAGAGCAGGGGTTTATTCACATCTAAAATTGTATAATGTCAACCCAAGAATGTAACAGAAAAATTACAGAAATTAATTAACTTGTCTACTTGTTAGAACAGGGGTCTATGACAGAATACAATTGTTTATTGTCCCCCGAAAATGTAAAAATAAAAATTATGGAAATTTATTAAGCTGTCAACTAGGTAGAGGACGGGTATATTACACCCAAAACTTGGTGAATTTGACCCTAAAATGTAACTGACAAATGTTTTTTTTTTTTTTTACCGGTCTAAGGCTCCATTCACACATCCGCAACGTGTTTTGCAGGATCCACGGAGCCGCGGATACGCATAACACGGAAAGCGGCAATGTGCGTTCCGCATTTTGCGGACCGCACATTGCCAGCACTAATAGAATATGCCTGTTCTTGTCCGCAATTGTGGACAAGAATAGGACATGTTCTATTTTTTTGCGGAACGGAAGTGCGGACCCGGACGTGCGGATCCGCAATTCCGTGTCCGGGCTGCCCCATAGTAATGAATGGGTCCGCAATTCCGTTCTGCAAAATGCGGAACGAAATTGCGGACGTGTGAATGGAGCCTAATAGGTATAGCAGTGGTACATCACACCAAAAAATTGCTGAATTTCACTATAAAATGTAACTGCCAATTTATTTTTTTTACCGGTCTACTAGGTATAGCAGTGGTACTTCACACCAAAAAAAAAGCTAAATTTCACCCGAAAATGTTAATGACAGTTTATTTTTATTTTTTAACCGGCCTACTATGTATAGCAGTGTACTATACACCCAAAAATTGGTGAATTTCACCCGAAAATGTTAATGACAGTTTATTTTTATTTTTTAACCGGCCTACTAGGTATAGCAGTGTACTATACACCCAAAAATTTGTTAATTTTACCAGAAAATGTTAATGACAATTTTTTTTTCTTTTAACCGTCATACTAGGTATAGCAGTGGTACTATACACCCAAAAATTAGTGAATTTCACCAGAAAATGTTAATGGCAATTTTATTTTATTTTTTAACCGGCCTACTAGATAGAGCAATGGTACATCACACCCAAAAATTTGTGAATTTCACCATAAAATGTAATAGACACATTTTTTTTATTGTTTAGCCTGTCTACTAGGTATAGCAGTGATACTTCACACACAAAAATTGTTGAATTTCAACTGCAAATGTAACTGACAAAAGTATTTTTTTTGTTAACCGGCCTACTAGGTATAGCAGTGGTACTATACACCCAAAAATTGGTGAATTTCACCAGAAAATGTTAATGATAATTTATTTTTATTTTTTTAACCGGCCTACTAGGCATAGCAGTAGTAATATACACACCAAAATTAGTGAATTTCACCCTAAAATGTAAATGACTATTTATTTATTTTTAAACGGGCCCACTAGGTATAGTAGTGGTACTATACACCCAAAAATTTGTTAATTTTACCATAAAATGTAACTGACAATTTTTTTTTTTTAACCGGCCTACTAGGTAGAGAAGTGGTAATATACACCCAAAAATTGGTGAATTCCACCAGAAAATGTAAATGACAAAGTAGTGAAATGATATAAAATAAAACACGTACAAAAAAAATTAAAAATTGATTTATGAGGTGGAGTTCCATATGGAGTAGAAGGTTGAGGAGGCGGTGGACGTAGCGGAGTAGGTGGAAGCGGCGGTGGAGGAGGACGAGGTAGCCAACACAGGTTTTTGGTTTTAATTAAATTTAGTAAAATTAAGGTACACTCTAAAAGAGTGTGAAATATCGAAAATAAAACATGAGCAATTGCGCTGCAGTATAACAATGGCTGCTTAGTGCCGGGATACATGTCTATTCTGCACAAGGTACGGACAAGTCCTGAGGGATCCATGCCTGGTTCATTTTAATGAACGTGAGCTTTTCCACATTGGCTGTGGACAGGCGGCTGCGCTTGTCTGTGATGACGCCCCCTGCCGTGCTAAACACACGTTCAGATAATACACTGGCTACAGGGCAGGCCAGCACCTCCAAGGCGTAAAGGGCAAGCTCAGGCCATGTGCCCAATTTGGAGACCCAGAAGTTGAAGGGGGCAGACCCGTCATTCAGTACGTGTAGGCGTGTGCACACATACTGCTCCACCATGTTGGTGAAATGCTGCCTCCTGCTAAGACGTTCCATATCAGCTGGTGGTGCTGGTTGTTGTGGCGTGCTGACAAAGATTTTCCACATGTCGGCCATGCTAACCGTGCCTTCTGAGGTGCTGGCGGTGCCCCAGCTGCGTTGGCGACTTCTTCCTCGTCCTCTGCCTTCACCTTGTGCTTCCACTGTGCCCCCGCTGTCAGGTGGGTGTAACGGGGTGCTGAAGGCACACTCGGTCTCCCATCAGCCGCAGACCTGCTGCTTAGCTTCGTGAGCGAGGATCTGTGTTTGACCTCGTTCCCAGGGCGGCTTTGCTAGCTGGGAGGCTCCCTGCTCCTAGGTCTGCCTTGAGCGCCGAGCTGATCACTCGGTGCTCGACTGGTTGGTCTGTCGGTCATGTGACGCTGGCCACGTCACATGACCCTCACTCCCCACTATAAATACAGGCAGCCTGCTGGCCACAGGTTGCCTGTTAATTTAGGTTCCTGCCAGTTGTTGGATACCTGTGTACTTACCTGATCCTGTTCCCTGACGATCCTTTGCCTGCTCCTCCTGTACTGCGCATCCTTCCTGGTATATTGACCTCGGCTTCCACCTGACTATTCTTTGCGGACTCCTTTGGTACTTCTCGACTCTCCTGGTATTTATAACCCCGGCTTCTCCTGACCTTTCTTTGCTTAACCCTCTGTACTGCGTTGTCCTCTGGGTTTTGACCCGGTCCATTCACTATACGTTATTTGTCTTGTCTGTCCTTCCCGCACGTATACTAAGTTAGGGACTGCCGTCCAGTTGTCCCCTGTCATCAGGACACGTGAGGCAAGTAGGCAGGGCCAGGGGTGAGGGTGGAGCGCAGGGGTGACCGTTACAGTGGGAATGCCACCAGCAGCGCGTCTACCAGAGTGCGCTTAAACTCGCGCATCTTACGATTACGCTTCCGTGAGGGAATTAAGGATGGTTCGTTGTCCTTGTAATAGGGATCCAGCAGCGTGGCCACCCAGTAATCAGCACAAGTTAGAATGTGGGCAACTCGGCGGTCATTGCGGAGACACTGCAGCATGTAATCGCTCATGTGTGCCAGGCTGCCCAGAGGCAACGAAAAGCTGTCCTCTGTGGGAGGTGTATCGTCTGTGTCCTCTGTATCCCCACATCCACGCACCAGTAATGGCCATGAGCTTGTCTGGGTGCCACCCTGCTGAGAACAAGGTTCCTCCTACTCCATTTCCTCCTCCTCATCCTCCACAATTGTGCCCTGGCTAGGCAATTGTGTACCTTGGTTTTGTGGGTGCAGGAACCCACCCTCTGAGCCACTTGGGAATGACTGGCCGGAAACCCTACGAAATGATCCCTCTTTTTCCTCCTCTCCTCCTCCTGTGCCACATCCTCTTCCATCATCGCCAGGAGTGTTTTTTCAAAGAGGCATAGAAGTGGGATAGTAACGACGTTATCGCCACTGGCCATGTTGGTGGAGTACTCGAAACAGCACAACAAGGAACAAAGGTCTCGCATGGAGGCCCAGTCATTGGTGGTGAAGTGGTGCTGTTCCGCCGAGCGACTCACCCGTGCGTGCTGCAGCTGAAACTCCACTATGGCCTGCTGCTGCTCGCACAGTCTGGCCAGCATGTGCAATGTGGAGTTCCACCTGGTGGGCACGTCGCATATGAGGCGGTGAGCGGGAAGGCCGAAGTTACGCTGCAGTGCTGACAAGCGAGCAGCCACAGGGTGAGAACGCCTAAAGCGTGTACAGACGGCCCGCACTTTATGCAGCAGCTCTGACATGTCGGGGTAATTTTTGAAGAATCTCTGGACCACCAAATTCAGCACATGCGCCAGGCAAGGGATGCGCGTCAATCCGGCTAGTCCCAGAGCTCCTACGAGATTTTGCCCATTATCGCACACCACCAGGCCGGGCTTGAGGCTGAATGGCACAAACCACTCATCGGTCTGTTGTTCAAGGCCCGTCCACAGCTCCTGCGTGGTGTGTGGTTTGTCCCCCAAACAGATAAGTTTTAAAACTGCCTGCTGTCGTTTACCCCTGGCTGTGCTGAAGTTGGTGGTGAAGGTGTTACGCTGACCGGATGAGGAGCTGGTAGAGGATGAGGAAGCAGAGTAGGAGGAGGAAGCAACAGGAGGCAAACTGAAGCGCCCTGCAATCCTTGGTGGTGGAAGGACATGCGCCAAACTGCTATCCGCATCAGGCCCAGCCGCCACTGCATTTACCCAGTGTGCTGTTATGGTGATATAACGTCCCTGACCGTGCTTACTGGTCCACGTATCCATAGTCAGGTGCACCTTGCCACAGATGGCGTTGCACAGTGCACACCTGATTTTGTCCCCTACTTGGTTGTGCAGGGAAGGGATGGCTCGCCTTGAAAAGTAGTGGCAGCTGGGCACGACGTATTGTGGGACAGCCACCGCTATAAGGCCTTTAAAACTATCCGTCTTCACCAGACGGAATGACAGCATTTCAAATGCCAGTAATTTAGAAATGCTGGCATTCAGGGCTAGGGATCGCGGGTGGGTAGGGGGGTTCTTCCTCTTCCTCTCCAGCGTTTGGGAGATGGAGAGCTGAACGCTTCCTTGGGACATTGTGGAGATGCTTGGTGACCCAGGTGTTGGTGTTGCTGTCAGATCCTCTGTTTGCGGGTTGGCAGGTGGCACTGTCACTCCAGAGGTGGATGAAGAGGCCGCGACTGCAGCAGAAGAGGAAGCAGGAGGAGCCAGAGACCTTTTGTCTTTTGAGGTGTCTACTCCACTGCAGCTCGTGCTTTGCACTTAAATGCCTGGTCATGCAGGTTGTGCTCAGGTTGAGAACGTTTATGCCTCGCTTGAGGCTCTGATTGCACAGCGTGCAAACCACTCGTGTCTTGTCATCAGCACATTGTCTGAAGAACTGCCACGCCAGGGAACTCCTTGGAGCTGGCTTTGGTGTGCTTGGTCCCTTGCTGCGGTGGGCAGTATGAGGCGTACTGTCCAGAGGACGGCCGCTCCGCTTTTGCACCCTGCTCCCTCTTCTGCTGTGCTGGTGGCTCTGTGCGACCACCGCCTTTTCCTCCGAACTACATAGGTCACTCGCATGACCTTGAATCCATGTGGGGTCGAGGACCTCAACGTCCTCCACATCATCTTCCACCCAGTCTTCACCCCTGCCTTCCTTGTCAGTCTGCACACTTTCGAAAGCCCCAGCAGTTGGCACCTGTGTTTCGTCATCATCCTGTGCTGCGATGGTCCTCCCATGTACTCATCTTGAAAGATAAGTGGTTTGGCATTGGTGCACTCAATCTCTTCCACTTCTGGGGCAGGGCTAGGTGGATGTCCCTGGGAAACCCTGCTAACAAAGTCATCAAAATGCAGAAGAGACTGCTGCATGACTTGGGGCTCAGACTGCTTGGCTGATTTGCAAGGGGGTAAGGTGAAAGACTGATGGACATCGGCTGCAGGTGCCAACTGTGGTCTTTCAGCAGGAGACTGGGTGGGAGACAATGTGAAGGAACTGGATACACTGTCAGCAACCCAATCTACTATCGCCTGTACTTGTTCAGGGCTTACCATTCGTAGAGCCGCATTAGGCCCGACCGAATACCGCTGTAGGTTTTGTCGCCTACTCGCACCTGAGGAAGGGGTTTCACTTGTGAGTGTAGCCCAAAATTTTTTTTTTTAAATCAATATTTTTAAAATTATTCATTTACTTATTAACGTGTTATTATTTAATCTATCTATATTTATTGTAAATTTTAAATCATGTATTTCTTAATTTATTATTTTAATTATTTATGAATTGTTAAATGTTTTAATCATGTAATGTCTAATTGTCTTTGTATATTTATAAAAATTTTCAAATCATGTTTTTCTTGAATCCTTAATTTATTTATTTTTATATTATGAAATATATACATGTATTTTTTACAAATCATGTTGCTTTTTATTATTTATCTGTTGTTCGATTGTTGAGTACTTTGTGTATATATTTATTGATTACTGTTTTCCAAACATTATTCCTAATCTATATATTTTTTAAATTAACTGTAATAATGTATTATTTTTTTTTTAAATGTAACAAGTTTGCCCTATAACACTTTGCATATAAGGCACATTGATTCTGTAGCAGACCACTGCGTTAACGCAGCCTGACTCACCGTGTTCTGATTCCTCCGAGCCAGAGGGATGAAGGACTGCAAGGGTTTAGTAGTGTCTCTGTTGTCCTCCGTTTGTCTGTGAGGAGGGATGTGTAACTGTAACATCCTGAAGTATGTCACTAAACTTCTTTCACTCTGCTTCATAATGTTGAGTGTATATGTGTATTGTCATCTGGTGTAATCTAACCGTGCATTGCCAATGTATGTATTTCTATGCCTGTTTTATATATTTGCTGTAATGTCAATGTACACCAGCAGGTGGCAGCAGTATGCAGCAGGTCAGAGTTAGTATCTAGCCTGGAACAGTCCATTCCAGTCTAGTCTCCCCTACATGAGCAGAAGTGGGATGTCCCATGCCATGCTTTATGAGGAGGAGAAGGAAGTTAGTCAGGAGTGTAGCCACCCCCCTGCTGGGATAGGCTGTGTTAGTAGGAGCTCCCAGAAACAGGGACCCCAACCAAGGATCCAAGCCTTGCTGAGGCCCCAGATCAACCTTCCCAGCCTGAGTCCCTTACCTCAGCTGTGGAGAAAGAAAGCAGCCCTTCACAGAACTATCAGATCTCCAGGAAGAAACCATCATACCCTGCGAGCAGTCCTGTAAGTAAAGATCCTAAGACAAAGAGAAGATAAGTACCTCATCAGCTAGTCAGACCCATATCAAGCAGACTAAAGACAGAGCAGAAGATAGATACCTGCCAGATTCTAATAGGCGTATGATCAGATGCAGAATACATATAAATTCCTGCCACATATTGCCCAAACCTGCTGGGACCCTAGACTAAAGCTGTAACTTGTATGGATTAAAGCTCCATATCATGAACAAAACCAGACAAAGAAATACCATACAATGGCCGCACCTCAAAGAAATATACAATTTATTTAGGATATGAAGGTTTTAAAAACAACATATACATGGGGCAGACCCCAAGGATGGTACAATAAAAATATAACAATATGTATGTGTGCATGTGGTAATGTCCCACATAATCTGTGTGGAATTCCATCATTATTCAATTACTCCTATTAACAGCACTCAATTTGTTGCATGTGAGCCGGGATACAGGAGTCCAGCCGTACTACAGGTAGGAGACACCGTTGACACTACACAGAGACATTATCCCCTTCTGTCATTCCTCACCTGGTACGTGAGCTCATAACATCTTAAAGGGCCCTGCTACAGTACCTGCGCAAGCTGCAACTGGCGTCACAAACTTATACACGTATAAACTGACCCACTGCATAGCATTCCCACTGACCCAGTGTCCTGCTCATTGCATCAAGTGGCGTCACGAACAGGATCGGATTGAATTGTGTGTCCATCCCTAACAACAGAACTACATCCAATTGTGCGCTAAAAGACGGACCTAAACCGCATGTTTCACAGTATAATAAGGGCTGAAGATTGTGCAAAAACCGTTGAAAATGGGCTTGCTTACTTTTATTGCTGGACCAGAAAAAGCTGCATTGTACACATTGGCACTACAAGGGTTAATCGGCCATGTTTCCCTCATGGCGCAGCAGCTCATTCAGGATTTCTAAGATGGCGAAGATGTCGAATACACGCCCCCTCAAGAATGCGAAACTAGCGAACACGCCCCCCAGAAGCGGGAACAGCTAGTAACTCCCCCTCAAAGGCGCAAAAATGTCGAATACGTCCCCCTGGGAGCGGGAAAAGAAGAGACTGCCCCCAGTGAACTTTCTATTGTGGACCGAGGGGATAAAGACTCCACTCCCTTAGAACTCGCTGTCTGCTGGATGCAAGAGGTCGGCAAGATGGCATTTCCCCAGCCTAAGTGGAGCCAAATGATCTTTGGAGACGATCCAGTCTACCCAGAGTCCCCACCGGAGATCCAGGTCTCCCAAGTCTCAAAGAAGAGTGGGCCCTCTGTATTTGCTGTCACCGCGGAGGCTGTGGATTCCTCCCTGCCAACAAGAGCAAGGCCGTCTGCCTTACCTAACATCCCGGAGGTTCCGGAGAAGACCGCTGCTGAGGTCCCGGTTCCTGCTGCGCAAGGCCCAGACCTGATGGAATTCCCGGAGGCTGTGGATCCCTCCTCCTTGTCAAGCGCCCCCGCGGAAGACAACGTGCCAAGCCAGATGGAGGTCGACATCGAGACTGTTCCCGCGGAGGACGCCGCTGACGCAGCACCCATCGCCACTGACAAGTCGCCGGCCGAGACAAATATGGCACCCCCAGATCGCACCCAGGGGACACCGGAACCGGCCGCCCGGCCACGTCATCAGGTAGGAGCAACCCCGCTCCCTGAGGCCCAGGCCCGCTCCAAGTCCGTCCCTGCACCGCGTCCAGAGGCCCCGATCCCTGCCGTCAGGGCCAGGACTGCATCGCGTCCCGCGACACCCGCCAACGTCACCGGACCCCAACCTGCACCGCTGTCTGTGCATCCTGGTGCGGTGGAGGCGGCTGGAGATTCCACTCCACCGCCCAGCTATGGGAAGCTTCGCAGCCTGAACCCAGATGTCCCACATGAGATTACTGCTTTTGCCCAGACCGCGTGGGAGTACAAGTCGGCGGTTGAGGAATGGGAGAAGCAGGTGATCGATGACCCCCAACAAGGCGACCCCAAGTTAGCTAGAAGGACCGGAACAGTACTATGGTTCTCGGTGGAACGAGGTGTGGGATTCCTCCAGGACAATTATTCCGGGACTGAGGTATTTGTGGGCCGTCGTTCAGTGAAACGCCACTATTTGCCCCAGGAGAGACACAATCTGTATGTGGGGGATCAAGTGGAATACACCCCCATGAGGTCCATGCAGGGACTCTTTGATGCTGGAGTCACCCTGTTGCAGAAACAACTCTCCCCTGCCGTCACCCCAGAGACCTGGCAGGAGGATCCAGGCTCTGCGGGCAGAACCAGATGTCTTCAAGAAACCCCGGATGGCCGCTTGTTATTTAAAGAAAAAGTTCAACCTGCATCGGCACCACTAATACCGGACCTGTCACCACCACAACCTTGAGAGTGGGACAAATAAATAACAGTGTGCTGACATTCAACCCCAAGGTGCAGCCGTGTTTCATGCCTCCCTTGGAAGCAGCCCCAACAAACTGCTCCAGGCCTTCCTGAGCCTCTGCAGCCAGAAATTTTGCCACTACCTGCACCGGCTGTGGATTCCGGTCTGCGGCAAGCTACTGCAACTTTCTCCAGGCTGTCGGTACAGCCTATCCCTACTGTCGCCGGTAGAGGGCAGTGGCGTACCACCACCAACGCTACTCTAAGCTACCACCAGAGGCAGGAGCACCCTCTAATGCATTTTAGTAGCTCTAGCAGCGATGAAGAGCTGGATACCTACCTGTAAGGTGTCCCCTACCAAAGAAAAAAATATAACAAGTGACATTGTTTGGGAGCCACTCCGTGGACTGCTACCTGACGGGTGAGGACCTGTTGGCATGTTGTGTGTTTTAACCTTTTGTTCCAAGTTGCCATTGTTTGTCCTCATCCAGACGGTCATGTCAGTTAGGACTCCCCCCATCAGCACTTAACCCCCTCATCAAGTTAACCGTTTTATCCCCTTTCTCAGGTTACTTGATAGCCTGTTGCTGCTATTCTTATATGATATTTTAACCCTTTGGATTACAATTAACTTTTGTCCTGTGGACTGCAAAGTACTTTTATCAGTTTCCAGAGGATTCTGCAACTCCAAACACTTCCAGGAATAAAGACTCAAGTTATTGTTGAGCCTATCCTTGCACTAATAAATTGCATTTTATTTTATAAAATGTTTTATTGCATCATAAAAGCTTGCACTCAATCCTCATGCTATTTAATAATTTTGCACTATTGTACCAGTTTACTGTTATGTAACGTTTAAGTAACCTGCCCATTGTGTGTATTATCCATCCAGATGCCACAATGTGAATTTATGCACTATTTAACATGATAGCACTTAACCATTGCACTTAACCAAAATGTCGCAATTTACTTAAAGTATGCCTTTTCACAGCTCTTGTTTTCTCCCCCCTTTATATGGACTGTCTTCATAGGGACATTGAATACTAATGGCCTACACCCGGTGATGTATACCCATAGGTACCCAGGGTAGGACCAAGTGGTAAGTCCTGACAGGTCTAGTTACTTCACAGGTACCCCTGCTGCTTCGGGAATCGTTAGAAGCCTTAGGCTGCTCCTTCCCGCTTGTTTTATGTTCCGGATTGTTCCCATCCGGAGGTGTCTCATTTCCAGGAGCGCACGGGATTAAAGACCCTCCTCCTGTGACTAGCCAGAAGACACGGAGACGATAAATACCTCCCCTTCTGAGCGTTTGCCTAAGGTAAGGCGCCTCAAGCCTTAGAGCCATATATTCTAGCTTCCTCATAGACATCATAGTGATCGTGCTATAAGCCAAATTTCTTCAGGCTATGATGCAGGGAAGGGAATACAGGATAAAGCCACCCTTTCATTTGCGGGCTTTGCATTGCATAATGGTGGGATTACGGAGTAAAGACACCCCCATGCTTTCTTTGATGTTCAGGGCCAGAACATACAAAGTCAGTCAGTGATGTTTGCTTTGTGCAGTTATAGGTTCACTGGTTATACCAAGAGAAGGAAACTGTGTGTTGGACACCTTACTCTAGCGGGCAGGAACCTCGAGGAAACCGTTAAATGTTTTGTCTATGTAATGTCTTATATGTATATTCATGCAGCACTTTGTATTTATTGGGTACCCAGAGCTTTTTCCTCACCGTCTATCATGCGCCGAGGACGGCTTCACTTAAAGTAACCGGGTATGTAACATCCTGAAGTATGTCACTAAACTTCTTTCACCCTGCTTCATAATGTTGAGTGTATATGTGTATTGTCATCTGGTGTAAGCTAACCATGCATTGCCAATGTATGTATTTCTATGCCTGTTTTATATATTTTCTGTAATGTCAATGTACACCAGCAGGTGGCAGCAGTATGCAGCAGGTCAGAGTTAGTATCTAGCCTGGAACAGTCCATTCCAGTCTAGTCTCCCCTACATGAGCAGAAGTGGGATGTCCCATGCCATGCTTTATGAGGAGGAGAAGGAAGTTAGTCAGGAGTGTAGCCACCCCCCTGCTGGGGTAGGCTGTGTTAGTAGGAGCTCCCAGAAACAGGGACCCCAACCAAGGATCCAAGCCTCGCTGAGGCCCCAGATCAACCTTCCCAGCCTGAGTCCCTTACCTCAGCTGTGGAGAAAGAAAGCAGCCCTTCACAGAACTATCAGATCTCCAGGAAGAAAGCATCATACCCTGCGAGCAGTCCTGTAAGTAAAGATCCTAAGACAAAGAGAAGATAAGTACCTCATCAGCTAGTCAGACCCATATCAAGCAGACTAAAGACAGAGCAGAATATAAATACTTGCCAGATTCTAATAGGCGTATGATCAGATGAAGAATACATATAAATTCCTGCCACATATTGCCAAAACCTGCTGGGACCCTAGACTAAAGCTGTAACTTGTATGGATCAAAGCTGCATATCATAACATCAAGTAAAGACTAGTTGGACCCTATTATCTGTGTGGAATCCCATCATTCCTAAATTACTCCTATTAAAAGCACTCAATTTGTTGCATGTGAGCCGGGATACAGGAGTCCAGCCGTACTACAGGTAGGAGACACCGTTGACACTACACAGAGACATTATCCCCCTCTGGCATTCCTCACCTGGTACGTGAGCTCATAACATCTTAAAGGGCCCTGCTACAGTACCTGCGCAAGCTGCAACTGGCGTCACGAACTTATACACATATAAACTGATCTACTGCATAGCATTCCCACTGACCCAGTGTCCTGCTCATTGCATAACACAGGTCAACAAACCCATACACGTTTGGCGCTGCTCACACCCAGCGCTAAGGACATGGGCACGACCACACCGTCCTCTGATCGTCAGAACTCAGAAGTCAGTGAAGAAGTTGCTTTCCCTGGGCCAGGTGTGTTAGTGTCCTCGTCTCCGCCACCTGGGTCAGTTCAACTTCCCCTCGTTCATCACTCTGTCATGGTCCCCGTCTACTGGCATGGTCCTCGTTGGCTGCCTCTAGGGCGCAGCCTGGTTCATCTATTTCCGGCCATGCAGCAGAATAAGGATGTAGCTGTGAGGCTTGACTACACACGGGGAGTAGTGTTACCAAGCCTGGAGCAGACTTCACCGCGGAGGGGCTGACAGGCACAGGGGAGCACCTACACTTTCATCCTGCAGAGAAAATTTTCGACTCTGTAACCCAACATGTGTGCTGTTACAGAGAAGTGCCATTATTTTTGGTCGATTTTACATGTCAATTTCTATTGATTTAAGATCTGTAAAATAAGACAATCATCCAGTCCTCTATAATGCAGTTCTCGTTAAGGGGAAGAATAATGCAGGGGTTCCCGTTAGAGATGGGGTAGATAGATATATAGATATATACAAGTGGTCCATCCTGGAAATAAATTATCTAGGTACCCTATCTCTACAAAATAGACCGGAAATTATATATCAATCAAAATATCGCCATTATAGAGGAATGGATTACTGTGCGTCTTTCACAAAGAAACTGGCTATCATTTTAGATGTCAAGTCCACATACAAGAAGCACTGATACTTAAGTTATGTTGGTTAATTGTAACTGCTGTTCGATGTCACTCCAGCACGCATGTTGCCTTTCAAATAGTTTACAAACAACGCCTTGCTGGATAACAGTGTAGGTGCTCCTCTGTGCCTGTCAGCCCCTCCCCAGTGAAGTCTGCTCTGGCATGTGACACTACTCCCCGTGTGTAGTCAAGCCTCGCAACTATAGCCTGCTGCATAACCGGCAATAGATGAACCAGGCTGCGCACTAGAGGCAGCCGACAAAGAACAATGACAGTAGACGGGGACCATGACAG